>NW_024429266.1:107267827-107316934 GCF_017639785.1 Mesocricetus auratus | reverse complement strand
GTAAACACAGTAAAGCACCCAGAGTCAAAAGTAAGAATCCAGAACACAGAGATTCTTCCACCTTCTCAAACTCCAGCAATTAATAACTATTGTTTGGATACTTTTTAAAAGTTATGGACATTTAGATTCTGAGCAATGTGAAATCCTAGACATCAGCAGAGTGTGAGCACAGTACATATGGGGTAATGAAAATGAATGTTTATTGAGAAGGCATTCAGATCTTGGCATTGTGCAGGGTGTGCTCCTACACAACTGTAATCTCAGTGTTAGGCGAAGCAGAGAAAGGCAGACAGAGCCCTGGATCTCACTGGCCGCATAGCCTAACCAATCAGAGTTCCAGATTCGGTGAGAACCAAGTCCCCAAAAATAAGATGGAAGCCAGGTGGTGGCGGCACACACCTTTAATCCCAGCCTGGTCTATAAGAGCGAGTTCCAGGACAGCCTCCAAAGCCACAGAGAAACCCTGTCTCAAAAAGCCAAATAATAATCATAATAATAATAAGATGGTAAGCAATTAAAAATGAAACCAAATGGCCTCAATATGCACAGCACACATGTACACACACACACACACACACACACACACAAACACTCAACTGAAAGAAAAATTTTAAAATAAAAAAACAACTTTTACAATTCTAACCAGATCAATTTGGAAATCAGAATACACACACACACACACACACACACACACACACACACACACACACACACACACACACTCTTATTTGTCCTGTGATGCCAGAATGGAACTCAGAGCCTCATCAAGCAACCATTAAGCTGCACCTACAGACCTAGAAGAAGAACTCTGAATAAAAATACAATGTATTCTAATTGACCCAAGTTTTAAAAATAATTCAAACATGCAAATCACTGTAAAAAAATGAGGTCAAACAAATTCTTTGGGACAAACAAGACTAAAGCAGGAAAAATTAAAAGAAACAACAACAAGAAACCAATGGACAGTAAGCCACAAACAGAACAAGTCAATTTGTTTTTAGCCTTTCTCATAAGCCATGGAGAAGAAAGGTCACTTCCTACGATGAAACGGGAGTACATTAGGAGCACAGGAGGGCTGAAAAGTTAGACACCACCTTCCCAGGCCAAGACTGGCTTGGCACTACTGTGGAATCCAGGTAACTAGAAAAATTTATCTTAATAAAATCAAGAAAGCAACAGGGTAGCAATCTGAGTATATAAACCTGAATCTGCCTGTTAAACTCTCATCTACACGATGCTACATATTTCCACTAATTTTCTATCACAGCTCATAGCACAATAATATACTAAATAACCTGATATCTTCTTCTAAAATCACTCAAAACTTCCAAAGGAAAAGCTGCATGCTTGATCATCTTATCTCTATACTTAAGAAGTAAGAAGACAGAGATGAAAAAAAGGAAGTATTTAAAGCAACATTAAAACTTGGTGAGTAATGATTTATGATACACCCTGATGCCTATTTTTAGTCTCTATACTGTTGTTGCCAACTGCTGCTGGCAGTTATCAGGAAATAACAGTAATCTTGTCTTCATTTCAAATGTATTCTAAAAAGTATATGCAATCATTTAGCAAGTGAGGCTAAAAAATAACTTTCCTAGAAAAACACTCCACAATGTAAGAAAAACCTTGGAGAGAAATAGTCTAAGACTTTCAATGAGATATAATGCCCTTTTCCTATTCTCAGATACAAAGGGGATTTCTATCCCAAACGCTGTTTTAAGCACCTGTAAGGAAAGATGGATAATCTCATTGACTTGTAAAGTTTAAGAAAATGCAAACACTGAGCAAATGCTCTGTGAATGGAAGGAAGAGCACTCTTCTTCTCTGGGTCCTTGACAGTCTGAATAGTCTGGGCCCTGTACAATTCACATCCTGTAGCATATGGATGGCTAATGCAATGAACCTCTCTAACAGGAGGCTTTTTGTCTTTCTCAGTACCAACAATTCCCATAATGCTTAATGAAGTTTTAAATGTCTCTGTAAACGTTAAGAACTTACCTTTCAGTAGTTCCTAGATGTTTTCTGTGAAAGTATATGCTGTATACACAGTCAAAGAGCAAGCATTTGTCTGTCTTCCAGAAACTAGACATGCCACATCTGAGCTCCGCTATTCTTGTGAATACAATTACTGGCTCACAGCTGTGCTGTGCCTACCATAACCTGTGAAATCACCAGGTGATGACAACAGGAAAACACACATTATTCCCTTCCCCCCTTATCTCTGCTGGGAAACTAAAGAATGCATGGGGGCACCAGCAATACAGCTGCAGCAAGGGGATCCCGGTAGGCAAGGCTCAGAGCACATTAAATACAGACATCAAATGCCCCCAGGAAAGATCTCAGGAAAGCCCTTGGCATTTCTGAGTCTCTTCTCTAGAAAACAGGCAGGGAATGGGGCAAGTGCTTGTGACCAGAGACAATTAAAAGAACATGGAAGGGAGGGGAGCCCCTCACCTCCCATCTAGTGGAAGTCCTTTATCTACTAATAGTCAAACTTTTTGTTTGTTTTGTTTTTTATTTTTCGAGGCAGGCTTCTCTGTATTGTTTTGGAGGCTGTCCTGGAACTAGCCCTTGTAGACCAGGCTGGCCTCGAACTCACAGAGATCCGCCAGCCTCTGCCTCCCGAGTGCTGGGATTAAAGGCGTGGGCCACCAACACATGGCTAATAGTCAAACTTGTTCAGATAGCTGTGAAGTCTACATATTTTGAAACAATAGTCCTTTTTAACAGTACACATTTCAAATAAGAATGTTCAAGTAGAGGCTGGGGAGCAGGTACACTTGCTGCTCTTGCAGAGAAACTGGGTTTGGTTCCCAGCACACACATGGTGGCTAACAATCATTTGTGACTCCAGTTCCAGTGGCTCCCACCCCCCCTGTGGGTCTTCGTGAGCACTACACACATGGCACACCAACATATATGCAAGCAAAACACTCATGCACATAAAATAAAGATAAATCTTAAAGAAAACCAGAACATTAGGGGCTGAAGCTATAGTTCCAGAAGAACCGAGGCCAGCAGCTCTGAGAGATCTAGCACCTCTGCTCTCCTCAGCACCTGCGCTCACATGCAGACACTCATAATTAAAAACAATAAAAAAGTAAAAATTCAACTCATTTTACCAAACAAATGATAATTTTATGTTAAAAAGGTGTTGAAACAAGGGATCGTGTTTAAGACCAAAGCATGTGGCGTTGAGTTTAACTTGCTTTCTGTCTCAGACATAAAACTGTAGATTGTCACAACAGGATTCAAAACCGTGTTTACAGTCAAGTCTCAATTTTGTGACCTACACTCCTTTGACCCTTTTGACCTGTGTTTTTATCTTATCACCCTGTCAAGCACACCTCAGAAATTGCTGTATTACTCCACGGTCTTATTTATTAAAAACAAAACAAAACAAAACAAAAACAAACCCAGGAGGATGAGACAGGTGTACTGCACGAGTTTGAGGTCAGCCTGAGCTAGAGTAAGACTCTAAGAAAAACACAAACAAAAAAACATCCCAGAATAAAGCAACTTCAGACGGCACCTAAATCAGACACGGTTAAGACATTCCAAAGGCAGTCTCCTGGAGGAAGCCCACACCCACACAGGAGTGTATGTATGACAGCCTTTCTGAAGCACCTTTCTGTTTCCCTTAAGGCCTGTGCTTCTATGTTAAAAACCTTCCTTGTCAGAGACAAGAGAATCAAAGGTTAAAGATCAAACTTGACTACCCATCATGTTGATGAGTAACCTAAGCTATATTAGACCCTGTCTTAGAAAGAAAGAAAATAAGCAAGCCAATAGTTAAGTCTTAATGAATCCCACCTCTGCTCTAGACTCACTGGTCCTAAAATTCTCTTCTTCAGTGTCAAGTGTCTCAGCACCACCTCAGCAAAGGTCTCTGAAAAGACTCCTCAAGCATCTCCCAGTCCCTGTTCAGCATCCAAAAGGCTAAGGCAGGGGAATGCAGATGTGAAGGCTAGCTTGGACAACTCAGCTTAGTAAAAACAACAAACAAAACAACATTCCTTAAAAGCAAAAAGAACATAAATACCACAGTACTAACATGGCTCAAAAGCAGAAGAAACACACAAAGTATGTTGCTGAGACAAAGAAGCAAACTTACATCAAAGAACAGGAAACTGCGGACACAGGCAGCCAGCAAAACACCTTAAAGCACAAGGCTCAGGACACCTGCAGGTCAGACAGCCAGGGCAGGCAGAGGTCCTCATCACTGCTCAGTGCCTCCTCTGTAGGAAGACAGGCTGGGGCTCTGCCACTGAAAAAAAGTAAGCTCGTCAGAAATGCAGAGAGCTAATGAACTTGGGATGGTAGCTCACACTTACAATCCCAGCACGTGGGAAACTGAGGCAGGAAGAATGACAAGAGCTGCAGACTACCCTGAGCTACAGAGTGAGACCCTATTGGAATGAGGGGTAAAAATGGCTAGCTGGTGTCTTTAAGCAACCTATCTTAGGAGGAAAGTCCTGACAGCTGTGTACAAAACAGTTTGGGAAAGAGGAAGAAAAATCATTAGAACAAGGAATCAGTGACAAAAATGCCGAGAAGAAGCTATCTGGGCTTGACCTGGGACTGTGAAATTGAGTGGAAAGGTCCAGCAAAGGCCAACTATCTGCACTTGTCAGCATGACGGGAAGCCCCTGAGGAAGAAGAGGAATTAGCACCAAGCTTCCAAGGCTTGATGACACAGAGCAAGGATCAGAGGTGGTTTTGGTTGTAGAGATGTTACATTCCAGGGAACGCTGAGGGAAATGACTTCACATTGGAACCCAGGTCTAGGACAGAAACTGAAAAGACATGTGGGAATTGCAGTTCAAGTTACACGGTGCAGAGGAGATTTAAGTAATGAAGGCAGAACAGGTGCCGAGAACAAACACTGAACTTGGGGACACTGTGAACTCTGGAGGAAAAGGACCTATGAGAGACCTCAGGAGGGTCCCAAGAAACATAGAGGATGTGCTGACAAGCAATATGAATCGTCATGGAGATTAAATGCGGGCCAGGCTGGAGAGATGGCTCAGTGGTTAAGAGCACTCACTGTGTGCTCTTCCTGAGGATTCTGGTTCAATTCCCAGCACCCACACAGAAGCTCACAACGGCCTGTAATTCCAGCCACAGAGGATCTGGACCCTACAGACTCGTCATGCACATGCTACACAGACATACATGCAGGCAAAGTACACATAAAATAAAAGTTGACTAATTAAAAAAAAAAAAAAGGTGACGGGGGCCAAGCCAGGTGAGTGTTGAGAAGGAGCTGTCAGTACAGGTAGAAAACGGTGTTTAAAGCCGGGGCTTTTCAAATGTGAGCTGAGCAATTCAAACCTAATGTATCCATTCCAGAAAGCAGAGACCATATTCATCAGGGTTCTCAAGAGTAACAAAACTTATAGAACGGATCTCTTTATATATAAAGAAATGGAATTTATCAGAATGTCTTACAGGCTGTAATTCTGCTAGTCCAACAATGGCTGCCCACCACTGGAAAGTCCAAGAATCCAGTAGTTGTTCACTCTACAAGGCTGGATGTCTCCGCTGGCCTCCAGTACACCGGAATTCAGAAGAAGCAGGCTCTAATGCTAATGAAGGCATGGACTGCCTAGCAAGGAGAGCACAAGCAGGCAGAGAGAGGCTTCCTTCTCCCACGTCCTTTGATTGGATGCCAGCAGGAGGTGTGGTCCGGATTAAAGGTGGCTCCCCCACCCCAAAATATCTGAATTAAAGGTGTATGTGTGTTCCCTCTTCTTCAAAGAGCCAAATAATTTAAGAAAATCTCTCACAGGTGTGCCCGGCCATTTTTGGGGGGAGGGGGTTAGTTAATTCCAGACGTAGTCAGGTTGGCAACCAAGAAAAGTCATCTCAGAGACTCAAATAAATGTAAAAGATGGGTGAAAGAGAAGACACAGGTAGATTCTCAGAGACGGGAGGGGCAGAGGGGCAGCAGTCCCTGCCCTAGGGGTACAGTAAACTCTATTTTGGTGGGGCACAGATTGAACAGCATCCCCCAAAGCTCATTTTATGTCCGAAGATAAGCAACCAGCCAAGCTGACCGTGATCACGGCTCTCATAAACTAAAAGGACTAGACCAGGTCTTTGATGGGACATGAAGCTAGCCCACCACAAGCATGCTAATCCTGATGAAGAACAGAGCTAACAGACAGGGGCAGGCAGGGCTTGCTGTTGGGTGTAAGGAAACTATACATTTTGTTATAAACAAGCCATATGGGGGGAGAAATTGGTGAGCGAGCAAACAAGCCTCCTGTCTGTCTTCCAGCCTCACGTGTGGATGGTGTCTAAATGCTGACCCGCACAGACCGACCAGCATCAACAATGACCAAAAAGAAAAACAAGTCCACATTTTCCTGGCAAATCACAGCACTGGAAGCTATGGCCACCGACAACTTGCCCCTCCTCCCCACCGCGTGCAGGGCCCATCGCCGCTGCGGAAGCCGGAAGCCACTCGGGCCTCACAGGCCACCGGGCCTGGGACCACAACAGGCGCAGCGCTCCAGGCCGCGGCCCACGCTCAAGGCACCGAAGGAGGCCGCGCGAGGCCAGGCGCCTCGGGTCCGCTACTCACCGCAACACCCGCAGCCCGGGATAGCGGCGCTCCGGGGCGCGGGCTGTGGCATCTTCGCTTCCGCCGCAGCCCGGGTCGAGCCGCAGGGAACAGGACTTGCAACCTGCGGAGCCCGGCGCCGCGGCTCCTGTGGCTGCGCCCCCGCCCCCGCCCCCGCCCCCGCCCCGCCCCGCCCCGAGGATGACGTCACGGACCGCGGGCAGGCGTCACGCGGGCCCCGCCAAAGCGAGCTCTGCTTTCCAGGGCCTTGGCGAAAGTCTACCGTTAGCGAAGTCTACGGTTGCTCAGGGCAGAAATGTAGATGAGGAGGAGGGGACGACGAGTTGTTCTCAGGAAGGGAGGAAGGCACAAGTTGGCTAGAGAGAATCTGTCTGCTCTAACACAATGGTAAGGGTTTTGGCCTTTGGTCCAGCAATGCTGCTTTACATCGACGAATAATCTGAATATTTAATCCTGTCACCTCTGAAATGAATGCTATTCGGTCAAGACCTTAAATTTTTTTTCGTGATGTCTGGCAGAGGAACCGGGACACATTGTAGGGAGGGAATTCTGCATCCCTTATTACTAAGAAAACAGCATCACCTGAACCAAACCAATAGATCGTTCTAGCTAACATTAGCCCAGAATACATTCCCTCTTCATTAACCGACTGCGGTGGCTTACAGTGCCCCCCACAGGCTTATGTGCAGAGCTTGGTGCCATTGGTGGTGCAAGTCCCAAAGGCTCTGGAACCTTCAGGAGGCGGGGACAATCTGGAGGGAGGAGGATGTGGGGGTGCCCCTTTGAGGATCTTACCTAGCCCAGAGGTCCAAGTCTCCTCTGAACTTCCTGTCCATCACAAAGTAAATAACTTACCCACACACTACTGTCATCCTGATGTCTGTCCAAGTGCAGTGAGCAAGCAATCATCCAGTGGACCCACAGCAACTATGAGCCAAAACTTTTCCCTTTAAGTTGTGCTCACAGTGGCACAAAGTTAACCCATTCGTGGTCCTGCCAAATATCTACTAGTATTGTCAGGGTTTGGGATGTTATGTTATGCTACCTAGGTCTCTCCACAAGTCTGAGGTCCTGATGACACTTCCCTGTGTCTTCCCATGGCCTTCAAGCAGTTGCTGTCCAATGCCAAAAAGGGTATGTTTCATAGTTTCCATCCTTATGTGTGGTTTATTTTTCGAGACAGGGTTTCTCTACTTAGCCCTAGCTGTCCTGGAACTAGCTAGCTCAAGTAGACCAGGCTGGCCTTGAGCTCACAGAGATCCACCTGCCTCTGCCTCCGGAGTGCTGGGATTAAAGGTGTGCGCCACCACTGCCGGGCTCATAGTTTCCATTCTTGTCCACACAGCAACTCATCTTAAGTGGAACTAGTAGTTATTTCAGGGATGGCTCTCTCTTGCAAGGGCAATAGCACAGCGTGTATCTGTGCGCATCACAATGTGTGTGTTACCTTTCTTGTTTTGCAACAATGTACCTGACAAAAGCAATTTAAGGGCTTATGTGGGCACACAGTTTAAGGTACAGCCTCCATTTTGGTGGATAAACCATGGCAGCCAAAGTATAAAGCAGCTTGGTACATTGCATCCTTAGGAGGCAGAGAGGCTGATGCACATTGTTCTTTCTTTTTTTTCCCCCCTTTATATTTAATCCGGTCCCTCCTTCATGGGTTATGGCCACCACCTTCCTGGTGGGTTTTCCCTACACAATCTCAGAGACATGCCCAGAAGAGGTGTCTCATAGGTGACCCCAAATCCTGTCAAATAATGAAGATTATTAACCATTTCATCTAGTATCCCTAAGTGGGTGAGGCTTACAAAATATAGGACAGCGAATCAGCATTCTGATGCTCAGTCCTGCTGGCGGCCCCTGAGAAACTTCACGGCGGTGATGAGGAAACTGGACAGGCTGTGTTTGCATAGGCTAAGGTTGGCCACCCTCTCAGACCCCGCCCCCTTTTGTGTCCTTTCAGTGTGCTTCCTCCCTCGCTTTCTTTGTAGACTTTGTGAATTCCTCCTCTTTGACCTTCTTAAACTCAACAGGGTGAACCTTACAGCATTCCTCACACCCCCAGAGAAGTACTTCAGGAGCTAAGGAGTCTCTGGGTATGGCAGGCAGAGTCAGCTGATCTGTCCCAACCCCATATACATAAACAACAAGGCATAATTCAAGAAGCATCAGGGGAGCCGTGGGTCACAGGACAGAGGACAGAGGGAGGGCACAGACATGAAAATAGAAACAGAAAGGCCATCAGGAACATATGAGGAACCTGCATGGACATCTTAAACTGACTTGGACATCAGACTCTTAGGAACCCAACCAAGCCAGGAGGCAGCCCCAGGTTGCAAGAAAGGAGCTTGTTCTAACTCAACCACTGTACATGTGTCATGGCTCTCTGTGAACATTTTCCTAAGGCAATCATTTCAGCCCATCAGATCTGTGAAGGCTCCCAGAACAGAGCAGGCTCTAAGCGGCCGTCACAGCCAAGTGAATTCGTCAAATAATCACAGCATGTATTTTATCTGGGTCAATCATATCCCAGCAACTGAACCATGAGAGAACTTACATTTCTAATGTCAAGGTCCTTATCCCCAGAACTTCAGTGGCAGTTGAGCAACAAGGGAAGAAATTGTCACTAGAGGTAGAGAAAAGCACTCCTGAGAGATTGGCCACTCTGATTGTATTTCCTGTTGCATTTCATATAATTCCGTGGTGCTCCAAACTTGTCCTGTGGTGCCAATATGTTGAAGAACTAGGGGACTTTTTCACCCTTTATTAGTGAAATTGATTCCATTCCTTTTCGTCAGGGTATATAAATGGCTCCAACTCTGGGAAGACATTATCCAAATACCACTGGAATGACTTGCAACCCAGTCATTTCCTTAATTCAACACACTCACTAATGTTTCCATAGGGTACATACTTCAAAGATGGTCTTTGAAGAAAAAAATTACCCTAGATGAAAACAAACAGTCATTTTATTAAACCAAAAAAAAATTTAGGTAATCAGGTCATGATAGCAAACATCAAGACATGTTTTCATCATTGGAACAAAAATGCCCTTTCCTCTTGCTGTGCAGCAGTTTTCTGTGAGATTAAAACCTTCCATCTTCTAGGAAAGCCTGGTAAAACACAGGATGTTAAAAAGGAGGTGATAGCCGGGCGTTGGTGGCACACGCCTTTAATCCCAGCACTCGGGAGGCAGAGGCCGGCGGATCTCTGTGAGTTCGAGACCAGCCTGGACTACCAAGCGAGTTCCAGGACAGCCTCCAAAGCCACAGAGAAACCCTGTCTCGAAAAAACCAAAAAAAAAAAAAAAAAAAAAAAAAAGGAGGTGATATTTTAAGATGTGTTTTTAAAATGGTGTAGAACAGGGTGTTCTAAAGAGAAGTAAAGGCTCATTAAGCCCATGAAGTAAACAGTTCAATGGCTTCAGGAAGTTCCTGAAAATGACCAGATATACTAGGCCCTTCCATCCTCAAACGTGTGTGTGTGTGTGTGTGTGTGTGTGTGTATGAACACATATATGCTATAAAGACTGCGGAGGCTCTCAGGCAAGCTGAGCTTCCTAGGAGAGGCTCAAACCAGCCTAGAAGCCTGGAAGAAGGCGAGAACAGCAAACTGCCTGAAAGAGGCTCTGAACTCCCTGGAAAAGACTCTTCAACAGTTTGAGCCCCCTGGAGGCTATTCAGTATGCTCTAGGTTCCTAGCTTTCACAAGCTGTCACCCATGCTGGGATGGACTTTATAAAAATTAAATTTTGTTTATGTATGTATGTCAGCATGAGGGTTTGTACATGTGAGTGCCCTAGCTGTAGAGGCCAGATGAAGGTTTCATATCTCCTAGTCCTATACAGACAGTTATGAGCTGCCCGATGTGGGTGCTGGTAAATGAAGTTAGCACTTCTGGAAGGGCAGCAAGGGCTCTTAACTACTGAGTCTTTTCTCCACACCCAGGAGGCAAGACTTTTGGCAATTCAGTTTTCTTTAAATCATTTCTGCTCCTGTAAGTAACCCCTCACCCATATTCCTGCAAGTAACCCCAATAAAGCTCATTTGTTCACCAAATTGGACTTTGGTGATACACATGTTGTTTGTTTGTTTGTTTGTTTGTTTGTTTGAGACAGGGTTTCTTGGTAGCTTTGGAGGCCGTCCTGGAACTAACTAGCTCTTGTAGACAAGGCTGGTCCCGAACTCACAGAGATACACTACTTTTCTCTGTCATTGGTTCCCTATCTTGGGTGAGTAGATTTCATACTCCTCAGGAATAGTGACACATAACACCTCTGCGCAGGGAATGAGAGAGAGCGTTTGACATCTGCTTTGATACCAGTTCATCACCATTGTGTCCACCACAACACCATAATGACCAACACAGTGGAACCCAGGAAAACTTATGTCCTGATTCTCAGGAGACCCAAAGTCACAGTTTCCCATCCCAGTGGTTTCTTTCTCCCATACGCAAAGCCTAAGCTCCTTATTTCCTGATCTCCAACAATATCCCTATACTTCCAGAACAAGTGTGGTGTAACAAAATCAAAAGGACTCTCGAGCTAAACAGTTTTGCGCTCATTCCTGGCTTTGCTATCGATTTCCTATTACTATGGGCAAGTGTCTTCATGAGGTCAGTATGAAGATTGGGCACTTACAATGTAAGCAAAGCCTACGAGAAAGCAGGCTGGTGTGCAGTGTTAGGGTGCATGGGTCCTTTCTTGCACCACAGATGTTTAGTTTTTATTTGTCTTGTTTTTCACGACAGGGTCTCATGTATCCTTGAACCCATTATAGGGAAGAGGCTAGCCTTGAACTTCTAATCCATCTCTATCTCCAGAATGCTAGAATTATAGGTGTGTGCCACCATACCCAGTTTATGACATGTTGGGGATGGAACCCATGGCTTCATGGATGCTAACAGAGCTCCATCCAGTTAGCATCCATGTTTTTGTTTCTTTGTTTGTTTAAAGTGTTCTGAAATAAGTGGTAAGGATGCATATCAGATTCCTTGTTCCTGTGGTAAAGAGGCATTCTACAAACTAGGTGGTGATGGCACATCCCAGCACTTGGAGGCAGAGGCAGGTGCGTCTCTGTGAGTTCGAGGCCAGCCTGGTCTACAAAGGGTGAAAGGGCGTTTCAGGGCAGTTACACAGAGAAACTCTTTCTTGAAAAACAAGAAAACAAAAAGAAAAAGAAAAGAAAAAAAGAGGCATTCTAAACAGACCAGGGTTCTCTGAATTCAGAACCCTTGTGTTTTCATCTGTGTATTTCCAGTGCTGCCAAGTAGGATAGCAACATTGCTAAATGGGAGAGGGGGTTTGCTTCTCCAAATGAGTGTGTTCTGTGTATGTTATGTTGGATTTTTCTTGACGGTTCTTAAGTATTGTAAGCTTTTGCCACTACTTCCCAGGGTGGGTTGTTAAAGACGGGATGATTCCATCAGCTTGGAGGCATGAAGGCCTGGATTACCTTGGGAAATATTTCTCCATTGCAAAGCCTTTTATTGTACCATACAACTCATCAAATTTTCCAACATGTAGTTTCATACAGTCTGTTGGTTTTACATGTAACCTTTCAAATATGATCTTAGCCAGGTGGTGGTGGTGCACCCCTTTAATCCCAGCACTCGGGAGGCAGAGGCAGACGGATCTCTGTGAGTTCAAGGCGAGCCTTGTCTATAAGAGCGAGTACCAGGACGGCCTCCAAAAGTCACAGAGAAACCCTGTCTCAAAACAAAACAAAACAAAACAAAACAAAAAAAACAAAAAACAACTGAAAGACCCCTATCCAGGACCCCCTAGGAAAAGAAAAGCAAGGCCAGGCCGTTGCCTAATGAAAAACACCCAGACCAGGTGCCTCGCCCAGCTGGAAGGATGTCAAACAGGATCTGTGGTCACCAGAGCAGTCATAGGACCCGGATAATAATTACTGAAGCGTGCCAGGGTCTTTTATGTGGCAATACCAGGACACCTAGTCCTTGGCAACTACCCCCTGCCCCCAGTTGTGTCTATGATCCCCATAGTAGTCATGGGACCCAGATAATAATTGCTGAAGTGTGCCGGGGTCTTTCATGAGGTAATACCAGGAAACAGTCTGTGGGAACTACCCCTGCCCCCAAGATGAGCCAATGAAATGCCTGTTGCTATGCTGATACTTATGTAACCATTAAAACTCTATAAATATTGTGCTCCCTGCAAGTCCGGTATGCTCTTCACCCGAGTTGCAGTAGCATCCGTAGGCGCCTGTGTACTCAATAAATCACCTCTTGCATTTGCAGCCAGTGGTCTGGCCCCGGTTCTTGGGCAGAGGGTTTGGTTCAGTGCCCGGCGCTTTGATGCCAAGGTTTTTCACAACAACAACAACAAAAAATCAAGCAATCAAACAAAACCAGATCTGATCTTAGCCTGCACCTGAAACTGTTCTCAAAACTCATAAGTCTTCTGCCTCAGCCTCCCATGTGCTGTCATTACAAGTATGTGCATCACTCTTGGTTCACATTATGTGTTTTTTATATCCTTTATGAAACTTAGTCACTCAGTAATTGTAATGTTCAATTCAACTGCTTAGATCCATGACTAGAATTCACAGCCGTGGGAGAAAGGAAACATCAGCACTACAAACATAAATTCAAGATCACTCATAAAAAGTCTGGTTTAGGGCTAGTGAGATGGCTAAGCAGGCAAAGACACTTGCCACCCGGCCTGATGAGCTGAGTTCAGTCTCCCAGGACCCGTATGGTGGAAGAAGAGAGCTGACTCGAAAGCTGTCTGTTGACCTCCACATGTACACGTGCAGGTATGCTCACATACAAGAAATTAATAAATATAGAAGACATACATAATTTGAACATATTACTTTAATGTGTTAGATTAGGAGAAATACACAGCTTAATTATATCTAATATACGGAGACCTTTTTATATACCTACAGTGACAATGTGGATCACTACATGGACAGTGAGGGACAGTTTGGATGTTGCCCATCAGTATTTAATAATGGGTTAGCTCACCCCCCAGAAACTCCATGTCTTGATATTTATTCCAAATATAAATGTACAAATATAAACAAAGATATGTGTAAAGATGTGCATTTCAGTGTTGAGCACAAAATAAATAATAGAACCCAACTCTCAAGGTAATCAGAGTGTTTATCACCAATGACTGTTTAAGTGGAGTCAGCTCTGGCGGGCCTGTTCACCCATCCAAAGGGACTCTTCAGGGGAAAGGTACTTGGGATTGTAGAGAATACTTAGCAGTTAAGAGCACTGACTACTACTGCAGAGAATACAGATTCAATTCCCAGCACTCACATGGGGGCTCACAACTATCTATAACTTTAGTTTCAGGTGATCTGTTGCCTTCTCCTGTCACCAGGAACATAAGTGATACACAAATATTCATGCAGGCAAAACACCCATAAAATAAAAATAAATCTTTTTAAAGAAGAAAGGTACTTGAAATGTTTTCATTTTCAGGGGTAATTTGTAAATATGTTTTTAAAATACAGCAATAAGCCAGGCAGTTGTGGCGCATGCCTTTAATCCCAGCACTCGGGAGGCAGAGGCAGGCGGATCTCTGTGAGTTCGAGGCCAGGCTGGACCGACAGCCTCCAAAACAATACAGAGAAACCCTGTCTCGTAAAAAAACAAAACAAAACAAAAATACAGCAATAAATGCAAAGGTTTAAGGATGAAACACTTCGTTGTACAGTCACATGAATGAATCTGGGCCTTGTGGCACAAGTCTCTATTCCCAGCACTGGAGAAATAGAGATAGCAGGGTCACAAGTTCAAGGCCAAACTGTACTACATAGAGAAATCCTGCCTTAAAAAAATTACAGAGAAGAAAGAAGTAAGCCGGGATCTGGTGGCACAGACCTTTAATTCCAGCATTTGAAAGGCAGAGGCAGGTAGATCTCTGTGAGTTTGAGGCCAGCCTGGTCAACAAAGCGAGTTCCAGGACAGCCTCCAAAGCTACACAGAGAAACCCTGTCTCAAAAAACAAAACAAACAAGTATCTTCTAATGTGCATATGTGATAACCAGCAACCACAACAAATAATTCAATGATCACTTTGGGAACAATAGGCTGTTTGTTTTATTAATTTATTTTATTTTCTAATGATTAATTTATTTTATGTGTGTACACTGAATGTATTATTGTGTACTATGTGCTTATAGGAGTCTAGAGGTGCCCTCAGAGGCTAGAAGAGGACACTGATTCCCCTGGAGCTGGAGTTAGGATGTGACCCACCCTGTGGGTACTTAGAATTGAACCCAGGTCCTTTGGAAGAATGGCAGGTACTCTTAACTCTTAATCATTTATTTTTTAAATGTACATGTGTCTCTTTGATCACATGTCATGTATTCAGGTGCCTATAGAGGCCAGAAGAGTTTTGAATCCCCTGGAGCTGAATTTACAAGCAGTTTTAGCCCATCCCGTATGGATAATGGGAATAGAACTTTGTTTTCTATAAGAACACAACCATCTGTTAGTGTTTGCCTGGTCCCTAGAGTATTAATTTTGTACTCCTGATGATCATATGAATTTTAAAATAAGCATGTTTAACCCTTAACATTTTAAAATATGGGCATGCTGGCACCACTTATAATCCCAGCACTTAGGAGGCTGAGTCTGAAGGATTACTGTAAGTTCAAGACCAGCCTATCTATCCTACATTGTGGGTACTAGGAAAGCCAGGATATATAGCAATACCCTGTCTCAAAGAAACTAATGATATTCATTAAAGACAATATAATAAAAATGCAAAAGGACATAAAACATAAATGTTTAACTTGCTTAATTATCAACAAGTCAGCTCCAGCTCCCTGTTTAAGAGGTGAACACCGGCAACCCAGAGCTATCTTAACTATGTCCTTTTTCTTGCTCTGATTTCATTTTTAAATTTACTTTATGTATATGAGTGTTTTGCCTGCATGAATGTCTGTACATCAACATATGTGCCTGATGCCTGCAGAGACAAGCCACCATGTGGGTGCTTGATCTCAAGTCCTCTGCAAGAGCAACAAATGCTCTTAAGCACTGTAGTGGCTTTTCTTGGTTGTCAACTTGACTACATCTGGAATTAACTAAAACCCAAGTGGCTGGGTTCACCATTGAGGGATTTTTTTTCTTAAATTGAAGTAAGAAGCCCACTTTTAATCCAGGTCTTTTGAGGTGGATAGATGCAATTTTGATTCAGATCTTCTGAGGTGGGAAGATCCACATTTAATCTGGGTTGTGCCTTCTTCTGGCAGCCTATATACAAGACATGGAAGACGGAAGCTTGAAACGTGCTCTTGCTGGCAAGTCCGTTCATTTACTGGCATTACAGCCTACTTCTTCAGGATTCCAGCATATACTGAAGACCAGTGAGACATCCAGCCTCGTGGACTGAAAAACTACTAAGTTCTTGGATCTTCTGTTAGTAGACAGTCAATGTTGGACTAGCTGGACCACAGCCTGCAAGTCATACTAATACATTCCATCTATGCACCGTCAGTGCAGTTCCTCTAGAGAACCCTGATGAGCACAGCCGCTGAGGCATCTCTCCAGCCTCTCCACCTGTTTTTGAAACAGGGTTTCAATTGTGTAGTCATAGCAGACCTAGGACTCACTATGTAGACCAGGCTGATCTGGAACTCATAGAAATCCATCTTCCTCTGCCTCCCAAGCACTAATCTCAAAGTTTAACCTTGCTCACTTTTAATTTCATAGGAAGAGAATACAATATGTATTAGTTATTCACCATTATGCCTTATAGATACACCAGTCGTGGTGGTTGTATATGTATCTATAGCTTATGGGTTTGCAGTGCTGTATAGTCCTATAGCTACTAAATAAATCACCTATATCCATTATATTCTTTTTTCCTTGTTTTTAAAGATTTTCCTTTTTTTTTTTGACAGGGTTCTCATTTTGTAGCTCTAGCTGGCCTTGAACTCACAGAGATCTGCCTCTGCTCTTGAGTGCTAGATTAAAGGTGTGTACCACCATGCCAGGACATTTATTTTAATTATGTGTGTGTGTGTCTTTGTGGGAGGTATGTATCCCTGGGTTCAAGTGCCACCAGAAGTGTGGCCATATTCCCTGGAGCTGGACATAGCAATGGCTGTGTGCCACCTGGATGTGGGTACTGAGAACTGAACTCAAGTCTTCCACTAGAGCAGCCTATGCTCTTACTCAGCCATCTCTTTAGCCCCATCATTCCACTCTGTTTTTGGGATGGAGTGTTACTAAGTTGCCTTGACAGGCTTCAACTTGCATCCTTCTGACTCAGCAGGAATCCCCCAACAGTGCCCTGATTATAAAAGAAAAACTGGAGTCACCCGGGGAAGAGAGACTCCAGACAGGAATTGCCTCCATGTGGGGACATATATAAATCAAGGGACAAACCTTTCAAATAGAAATATTTGACTGTTGATAGAAAAGGAATTCACAAGACCTGCACCAGCCACATCTTCCAGGAAACTGGTCGTGGCTCGTTAGGACAATCTGAAGAAATCAGCTCCTGATGCTGCAGCAGGGAGGGGAAGAGTAATTCCCCAGTGAATAAGTAGATATGGTTTTAAGGAAAGACTCTGCAGGTTGATTTGCTTCTGAGAAACTTGAATTTTCCTAAAATTCAAACTTAAAAAATAAGTTGCATCAACAGCTACTTAGGTTTAACCAATTGAGAGCAGGACTAATGGTGAGTGGGTGAGGAATTGAAGGGGCTCCATTGATTTATGAAAAACAGGAAAGAATACAATTTGGATCTGGAAAGATGGAAGTCTTAAGAACAACAGCCCAGAACCTGATCACCACAATCAGAGGTATCACTCACCTTGTATTCATCCAACCAGATGTGAACCACTGGCAGTAAGTTCCTTGACAAGGCTTTCTTGAGTACGGCATTATTGAAATTCTTACTGTCATGGGAAATTGTCAAATATAGGAAAATGTACACCTTAATACCTGGGGTTAGTCAATAGAATTCAAGTATGTGTGTGGACATGCAAAAATATGCATTAAAATAACTTGCTGTCTTCATGTGAGTTATGCAAAACTGTTTTAAAGGCCTTGGGCTAGAAACATGGCTGAAAGGGTTAAAAGCAATTCCCTGCAAGAACAAGGATCTGAGTTGGACTCCTCCAGCAAGAAGCTGGGCATGACAGCACACACCTGCAAACCCAGGGCTAGAGGGGTTGGGAGACAAAGACAGGAGAAAAATAGTGAACTTCAGTTCAGAGGGAAATCTGTCACAAACGAACAAAGGTGAAGCCCGATAGAGGAGGACAGCTGGCATCCTCCTGACTTCTGAATGCACATACATGTACCTGCACACACATGTGTGTATATACACTCATACATACACATCAAACATAAAAGTTTCCATTTCATCACTGTAAATGATGCCGTAGAGGGGCTGGTGAGATGCTTTAGTGAGTAGAGGTGCCTGCCACCAAGTTTGACCACCCGAGTTTCATCCTAGGACCCCAAAGAGGAGGGCTGGAACTGACTCTTGTAGGTTGTTCTGTGACTTCAATACATGTGCTGTGGCAATGCGTGCCTCTCCTCCATGTACACACACACACAAATTCATCTTCAAAAACATTGCATCTATCTGTTTGGTGGTACACATGCCACAGTGGCGGTCAGAGAACAACTTTGAAGGACTTGGCTCCCTTGCCCTGTGGCTCTCAGGAATCTAACTTGGGTCATCTGGTTTAGTAGCAAATGCCTTAACCCACTAAGTAACTCACCAGCCCCCATGTGGTATATTTGCTGGAGCCATTCTGTTTCCTGGATTCCAGTAACACCAACATGGCCTGGAAACTTGATAAAAATGAAAACCCACGGGCCACTGATCTGGGAAGTGTGGTTGGGGCCAAGCCTTCTGCATTTTCATAGGCTCTTCATAAGGTTCAAATGCACACTCAGATTTTATGATCCTGTGTTGGCAAACTTTTCTGGGGAAATTCACGTAAGCATTGTGGAACAGTAATGGGAAGTTATCATCCTCCCTGAAACACTCTGCGTGGGATTGAGAATATGGCTCATTTGGTATAGTGTTTTTCTGACATACTCAGAGTCCTGAGTTCAAGTCCTAGCACTACATCCACCACTGGCCATGGTGGTCCACAAACTGCAAGTGGAGCACTCAGGCGGTGGAAATAGCATCAGAAGTTCAAGGCCACCCTGGCTACAGGAAATTCTGACTTAGAGAAACTCACAGAATATCTCAAAACAATCCTTCACATTCCTTGTCTGGGAGACACAGAATAAAATCCTTAGCCCAGAAGTCCACGGTTAGGTTCTTTTATCAGCTTATCCAATGGTCTGGCCGCCTGTGTTCTGTCTGGAAATTGTGACCTAGAAGTTGTTGATATTGATTTCTGTTCTATGTTTCATCATACAGCAAGAGCTGACAGATACAAGTAATCTATGTTTCAGTCTTCTTTTTAAAAGAAAAACTGAGGAAATTTGAAAAGCTGTTACACTGTTAATATGTTTAACAGTTTTATAATTACCACGAATACTTATTTTTCCATCTTGTAAATTATTCTTTATATCTGAGTGTTTTGTCTGCATGTAGGTCTGTGTAACATATGTGTGGTGTGTGTTGTGTCTGCAAAGGCCAGGAGAGGTCGCTGGATCCCCGGAACTGGACTTTCAGTTAGTAGTGAGCTGCCAAGTGGCTGCTGGGAATAGGATCCTGGTCTTTGGGAAGAACAACCAGTGCTCTCACTGCTGAGCCCAGCTCCTTCTCTGTTTTCTGTTTGTTTGTTTGAAATGTTCATTGGTTTCAAGAGACTACAGAAGTCAACTTATAAAAAAAAGTGGGGACTAAAACTAAAACTTTCTTTCAAAATGTTGTCAAGAAATACATTGAAGAAAAGCAGTAGATTTTAGCCCAATTTCCATAGGTCCCAGAAAGCTGCTTGTTTATTCTTCTGTTATAGTTTGTTTTTATTTTGAGATAGGACCTACGCTGGCCTCAGACTCACTATATAGCTGAAGATGAACTTGAACTTCTAATCCTCCTGCCTGAGGTTCAGGGATTATAAGACATGTATGTGCCACCATGCCTAGTTTTATGTGGGGCTGGGGTTGAATCTGGGAGTTTGTGCGTGCTGGGGAAACACTACCTAGTGAGCCATATCACTAGGCTGATCACGGATCCCCTTTATATCTAATGAACATACCCGACTACTGACAGGATTATAAACTAGAAGATAGAGGAAGAGTTGTGGCCATCCCTACACAGACAATGAGCACAGGAGAGGGTGTGTCCAGATGGATGTGTCTCCATTAAGAACAAATCTAGAGTAAACAAGAAGCAGGACTAGGGATGAAACCAGTTGGAAGAGTGCTTGCCCAGAATGCATGATGCTTGAAAAGTGCCTGCAGCTTCCTAGATCTTGACCCCTCTTGTAACTTTTGAGAACATTGTGACCTCCTCAGTGACCGTGAACCTGGGCCAGCCTGCTTGACAAATGGCCGAGTGGTTCTCATTGCTCCATATGAGGCAGCCAAATGGCAGAAGACATTCTGGATGGGCTCCAGGTGAACACAGAGGCAGCAACATCTGTAGAAATCAGACATTCTAGCCAAGACCAGCACCACCGTAGTAACGTCAAAAATTGAGGGGATTAATAATTGTTTGTGGTTTTAAGCTGACAAAAATTAGCTGATACACAAGACACCACTGCTCTCCTAACATGGGTTCCATTTACATCAATTTTACATTGACTTAGTTGTTCATTCCACAAACCCAGAGTGACAGGTTCAAATTCTGGTCAGTAAACATTTGCTCACTCCCCTTCTCTCATCTTGGGTCCGAGGACACACTGATTCTGGACTTGTTTTACAGGCTTTGGCTAAGAGAATGTCAGCTCACATCATGACCACAGAAAGTGGAATGTGCCACGTGACTTGGCTTGACTTTTATCTTCCTGCCATTCAGTGTGAGAAGAGCATATTCCATATGGCAACGACTTGTGGATATAATGCAAGACCTCAACTAAAACCAGAAACTAAAGTCCAATCCAGTCAGCCTCTGCTGAGTCACCCCAACCACTGTGGACATAAACACGAGAAACGTATGTGTTACTATTTTACATCTTCATCTTTGAGGTACTTTGTTATACAGCATAACTGTGGTAATAACTGATAGATACTGAGGTAATAGCTGACTAATTGCTAACATCCTTAGCAATTAAAGGTCTGAGCAGATGACACAAGACGAGTAACCTGTTGACTCAGTGGATAGCCCACATAGGAGGAAAGTGTTGGAAATCTGCTGAAGCTTCCATCATGTCAATGTATGAGAACTCTCTAGCAGATACATGGTTTGTTTTCCTATCAGATCACCCAGTGGGTTTAGTGATCCTGAGCAGGATTTAAGCTGGCATCTATATCTAAAGAGGTACAGTCAAACTGGGCCAAGATGATGCACACCTTTAATCCCAGCACTTGGGAGGCAGTGTGAGCTGGGTAAAAGAACCTGTCCGGTAAACCACAAATACTAGTCCTTTACATCTTAAGTGCTACCACTTCAAGAGGGTTCTGGATGACACCTCAAAAAATGGCTCTGTTCCCCTTTTATATAGCAATAGAGTACTCTGTGTTTCTCCACTGGTACCCTGATAGATGGAAGGCCAAGACATCAGAAGTTACTTTTACACTGTGTACTGCTGTATTGTAACACTGTCCTGTGTCCTTATGATGGCTAATTTGGTTGTGAACTTGGCAGGATCTATAATTGGCCAGGAGACAAATGTGAGCATTCTGACGGGGAGTTTCTAGATTGGCTTCATTGAGGTAGGAAGACCCCCACTACAGTGGTCAGCACCATTCCATGGGCTGGGGTCCTGGACAGCATAGAAAAAAGAGTGTGTGCTGAGCAACAGCTTTCATCTCTCTGCTTTCTGAGTATAGCTACAATTGTGACCAGCCCTAAAAATTCTTTCCCACCGTGATGGACTGGTGTTCTCAACCCATGAGCCCAAATGAACCCTTCTTAAGTTGCTTTCATCAGGTAGTCAGGTATATTGCTATAAGATGGGAAAAGTAAGTAGTATTGTCCTCAGCTGCTCAGTGAACATTGCTTCATGAATGAAAAAGGGGGCGGGGGCACTATCTTCTGAATGCTTGACCTGCAACATAGCTTGACTGGGAAGATTGAACTTAGATAGATCCTTAAGAGGTAGTCTCCAGCAGACTGCAGACTTCTTTGTGTCATGAGATATGTGTCAGTCACAGCAGCCATTTGAAGGCATGATCTTTTAGTCTTTTGGTTTTTGTTTAAGTTTTTCAAGATAGGGTTTCTCTGTGTAGTCCTAGCAATCCTGGAACTCCGCTCTGTAGAATAGGTGAACCTTAAACTCACAGAGATCCACCAGACTCTGCCTCTTGAGTCCTGAGATTAAAGGCAGGGTGGTACATGCCCAGTTTTAAATTTTTGTTTTGTTTTCAATGGCCAGTGTCAAGAGAGTCCTTGAACTAGTTACTAATTCACGTGTTTGCTTATACAAAACAGAGCCAGATATACTTCAGAGACTCAAAGAAGCCATTGGGAATAGAATCATTGGAAATATTGGGCCAGGAATAATTGATTCATCTGAACAGGAAGTTAACTGTCACTTGCTGTCTGTGAGGACTGTAGGACCAGAAATGGGACACATTTTCCTTTCATTACATTTTAAATTTTATTGAGAGAGAGACTGTGCACGCCTGTTCATGTGCATGTCCAAATGAACACATATGATGGACGGCCCAGCTCACATGAAGAGGTCAGAGGACAGGTTTTGGAAGTTGGTTCTTTCTTTTCACTGTGGGGTTCCCTGGTATTGAGCTCAGATCCTCAGGCTTGTCAGCTGGCAGCAGGCACTTTTACCCAAAGAACCATCTCAATGGCCCCTACGCTTGCTTTGCAAAAACACATACCTTCACAAAAGTAGTTCTACTCAGATATAGAATGGGCTTATAGGTAAGTCCTAAGAGAGGTAAATTTATTGGGCAGTATTCTTAGAGAGCAATGTAATAAAACAAGGTATCTCCAACCAAATATAATAAAAAGAGCCAGAGGCCTGGGTATTATAAAATACTGCCTAGGGAATGCATGGATGGGGTGGGGATAATGAAAGTTACAAATGTGGAAGGTGATTCCCTCGGGAACTTGAAGGAGAAGACATTTCTGTGATACCTGTGTATGCACAATAAACCTATGAAATCTGTGTTGAAAAGAACAAAAATGAATAAAGAATAAAATAGGACTGGGGAGAGGGCTCAGTCAATAAAGTGCTTGCCACATAAGTATGAGGACAAAGGTTCGATCCCCAGAACCCACTTTAAAAAAGAAGAACCTGGATGTGGGTGGTGCACACGTGTAATCCCAATACCAAGGAGGCAGAGATGGGAGGATTCCTAGGGCTTGCTGGCTGGCCAGCCTAACCAGCAAGTTCTAGGCTAGTGAGAGACTTTCTCAAAACTAAGGCAAACAAGACCTGAGGGATGATACGATACCCCAGTGACCTTTGGTCTCTTCATGCATACAGTGACCAAAATGGCCAGCTACCAGGGAGGAAGAAGGGAGGGAGGAAGGAGGAGAGAGGCAAGGGAGTCAGGAGAGAAAACAGAATCCAAAACAGAAAAGGGAGGGGGCTATAAATATCAAGACGATTAGAGAACCCACATAGTTTTAAAATATCTTATTAGTTTACTGCACCATGTCCTATCAAGTGTTTCCCAGGAGCCCCATCATCTGCCGTGTGCCCTTGCATGTGTCACCAGAGCAGTCCTGCATGCTCCTGGAGGAAGCAGTATAGCCAGATGAAAAGTCAGGTTGCACTCTCGCTCAGGGGTTAGGCTCTGGCCCAGTAGGCACCAAACTGGGTTCCATTTACCACAACAAAATGGAATACCGGCTCTCCTCTATGTAAACATAACCGTGTGGAGGAAACAGAACAGAACAGAACAGAAGGAAGCTGACTTACTCTTAGTGAAAGTTTCACATTTTCTCCTCCCCAAAGGAGGAGACCTTTGTGCTTTGGTAAACACCATTCCACTCTGAACTCCTAGGAAATCCACTTTCTGAATTCCACTTATGTGAAATGGTGTGGCACCTATCTGTCTGTGACTGTTTCATTTCCGGTACCATAATGTTCTCTAGATTCACCCATGTTGTTTACAAATGATGAGATTTAATCTTTGCTGTAATAGACCAATTGATTCATGGGTTTGTTAGTGCTAGAGTAAGGATGAGAGTAGACAGGTTTCTTCAACACACCCGTTTCCTTTCCTTCAGGCATATTGTCAGTGGTGGAATTGCTGGGACATAGAGGTTATTTTACTTTCAATTTTTTGTAAGTGAGAAGTTTTATTAGAAAGAGGAGGGAGGAGAAGGAAAAGGTAAAGAGACACAGAGACAGAGGCAGCGACAGAGGCAGAGGCAGCGACAGAGGCAGAGGCAGCGACAGAGACAGAGACAGACAGAGACAGAGACAGAGACAGAGACAGAGGCAGAGGCAGAGGCAGAGGCAGGGAGAGGACGGAAGAGAAGGGGGAGACAGGAGAAGTCCTGTCTGCCCCAGGGGAACAGCAGGAAAGAGAGTGAGGAAGAGAGAGTCAGGAAAGAAAGAGCAGAAAGACAGCGGGAAAGAGCTCTACTTTTAATTTTTGAAGAACCATTGATACTATTTTCTAGTATCTTGCATTCTTGGCCATAGAAGACTTTGCTGTCTTAATAGAGTGAAATAGGCTTGGATTTGCATCCTAAACGAGGAGGGGTGCTGAGGCATTTTCATGTACCATTGGCCATTTGTATTTCCTCTTGAAAAGTGTACATTCATGCCTTCTATTTTTTAATTGAACTTTTTGTTGTTTGTTCAGTGCCTTATGTATTCTGGACATTAACCCCTTATCAGATATATATTTCCAAATATTGTCTAGAATTCTGTGAACCCTCTCTTTGCTTTGTTTACTGTGTCTTTTTGCTCTACAGGAGCTTTTAGTTTGATGTAATCTCATCCTCCATTTTTACTCTTATGGTCTGTGCTTTTCAGAGTCTTAGTCATCAAATCTTTGAGAAGGTGAACGTCATAAAGTGTGTCCTCAACTAGTGGCATTATAATTTTGGGTCGTACATTCACATCAAATTTGTTTTGACTTTTCTATGTGGTAAGAGATAGGGTTGCTCATTTTAGTTACTTGTTGTGATAAAATACTGTGACAAAAGAAATATAAGGGAAGTTGTGCATTCTTGCCTGGCCTGAGTCCTAGAACCCTGACTAGGGTCAACAAGAGAATGAAGAAGGACAGACAGACACACTGACACAGAAAGGCTGGGAGTGGGTGGTCTTTGGTAGCTCTGATGAGTAGGAACTGCACTCTGGAAGCTCTGTGTTTATTGTATACATCTGGACAGTGATGCAGGATTAGTTACCCTCACTCAGTTGGAACAGTTTCTGTGGGGGAACAGTCTTCAGGCCTTAAACTTGGGCCAAGGGCCTGTGGTGGACATTTTTTGCACACACTGACAATATTCACACTTAGACCTGAGGAAGACTATGCCATTCCTCTAAGCATCACGGTGGGGAAAGGCTTTGCCACTCCCATGGCTGAAGCTTTGGAGTCTTTAACATGGCTGTGCCTGGCTGGCATGGACAGCATGGTGACCATGCTGCTTGACAGAGTCCCTGCATTTCGACATTGCAGACCACACTTCTCCAGCACCTTTTATGTTCTTTTCTTTCTTTTTTTGCGGGGAGGGGAGCGTTCAAGACAGGGTTTCTCTGTGTTAACAGCCTTGGTTGACCTGGAACTCACAGAGATCCATCTGCCTCTGCCTTCTGAGTACTGGAATTAAATGTTTACCTGCTGCCTAGCTTTACTTTCATTTTTAATGATTTTCAATAGTAATGCCTTTTCCTTTGGGAAATCTTGTGCAGGCTTTGATAAAAGATAAAAATGTGCACCGTGATAGCCTCTTTAAACAAAATGGTTCCTTGGAAAAAAATCCCCCCTACTATTCCAGGAAATCCATTGTGCTGTCCTGAAGAGGAAACCAGAAGAGGAAAGTTAAGAGATTTACTAAACACACCTGACTCCAAGGAGAAATGCCTACAATTCAGATCCAGAGCCTGAGGCCATTAAAGGCAAGAGTTCAGTTAATAAAGGTAGAGGAATTAGAATGGTACAGTATAGTGGGAAAAGAGCAAGACATCAGGACCTTCCCTTTGGGAGTGTTATGAGGGGAACAGGCCTATACGGAAGACTAAGAAACTGTAGTATAGTGTCTGCTCCCCAGAAGAAGTCCTTTCCCAAGGTCAGGCATTTGGATTAAGGTCTCAATTCCCCTGGGGGTTTGAGGAAAGTTCTTGCTTGATAAAGCAGTTGTTCTTCTTATCTCTAGGGAGAGCAACTTTTGACCCTTCCATTAACATATGACTTTTTCCTACTGTCAAGGTCAATGTTAGGTTCCCCAACCCCTGATAACAAGCCACACCCTAGGTCACATGCTCCAGTATAAACAAGTAAAAACAGGTGTGGTCTTTTTTCAATTGTACACTGCCAGCGGCTACCCCAATTCACCCTCAGATCATGTCTGTCTCCTCCTTCTGCCCCCTCCCCTCGATGACTCTACACATCCTCTTTGGGACCTGAACACCCCCACCCTCATCTAAGCAGGTCTTCAGTGTGTGCCCATGTCAGGACTTTCACTCACTCTCTACGGGGATAAGGGTTCCCCTTGAAGGATGTAGTCCATTGAGGTGGGGAGGTCAAGGCAGAGGGAACCTGAAGGAACTAGTCACGTTATAGCCACAATCGACACACAGAGAGCATAGAATAGAGTACTTGGCTCCCTTTTGCCACTCTTGGTTTCTTTGGTTTTTGCTGTTTGTTTGTTTTTTAGACGGCCTCACTATGTGTCGTAGGCTGACCTGGAACTCGTGGAGATCTGTCTACCTCCCTCCTAAGTGCTGCCAGTTAGAAGTCATCACAGTAATCATGGAAAGAAATGATGAGTGGGGATTGTACCCTGACCAAGGGAGTAATGACAATGACAGAAAACAAGATGTCCGGTTACTGGTTTAGCTTGAAGATGAACCTAACAGATGAACAGGACAAGAATATGTGAAGATGACAGGAATCTAGGTCGATACTAGGGGTTTCCACACAGCAGATGGAGTTGCTGTCCACAGAGATAAGAAGTCCTGGTTTCACAGGAGGTATGCATTCAGCATCACAGCGGGGGTCAAGCAGGCAGCAGGTGCAATTGGATGCATGAGCCTGGAGGTCTTCAGGCTGTGGGTGAATCTGGGAGTCAGATCAGTTGTTTTTCTCAAAAAATACCTAGCACGAGCAACTTAAAAAGGGTGATTTCAGCCCACGGGTCAGGGTGGAGAACTCAGGGTGACAAGGGCATGAGGCTGTGATAGCATGGCACCCTCAGGAAGGAGAGGGAGATGCTGGTGCTCAGCTAGCTTTGTTTCTTACTCAGTTCAGGACCCCAGCCCATGGGATGGTTCCAGTCACCACAGAGGTGTTATCTACTTCGGTTACAATCAAGAAACTCCTTTATAGGCATACCAGAGGCATGGTGATTCTAGATCCTGATGTTCATAGTAAATAATTTTTAACATTATTTTGTGTGTATATATTTAATGTAACAGATTGCAAAACAGTATGTGTGTGGGTACTTGTGTGCCGTGGCCGGTGTGTGTGAAAGTCAGAGGACAACTTGTAGGAGTCAGTTTTTCTTACACTATGTGGGTCTCAGGAATCAAACCTGTGCTGTCAGGTTTGTTGGAAAGTCTTTTCTTGCTGAGTCAGCTTCCTGCCCTCACAAATGAAAGTATTTAAAAAACAATTGTGAAAGGTGTTTAAAGTGTTATGAGCATCTGGAAAAGTGAAGAATTTCATGCATATGAATGACACCCAGGATTTGCATGTTGCACTGGAGACAGAGATGGGCACTGATGGCACATGGACTCTAATGACAGGGCTTCCAATTCTAGCATGCCTGGCAATGACTTCAAGTCCAGGATCTCAATCAAGTTGGAAATCAACATTAACGATTGCAGGAGTCATCAGTGAAAGATGGGTTAGGAAACAGTCTGGAGGCAGGCAGAATTTCAAGGTGAAGCAACTTGTAGACCAGAGGGATGCTCAGCAGAGAGGATGGAGAGGAGACGCAGATGGGAGGGGCCAGGGAATGGGTGTATACAAAGGGAAGAAAGGTCAGTGGGTGGGACACACCAGCAGGAAAACTGTGAACTGGACATTGGGACACAGGTCACAAGTTTTAGCCACAAGAGGTGACAAATTCATACTGACATGAGTTTAAAACATTGAAGTTCAAAGTAGTACAACTCTTTCTATTGCTTGTAATACAAAAGAGAAAGGCCGGGCAGTTGATAGGAAGTAGAGTCAAATGCAAACCAAAACCACTTTGAGATTCCATCTTAGACCTCTCAGAATGGCTAAGATCAGTAACACAAGTGACAGCTTATGCCGGCGAGGATGTGGAGCAAGGGGAGCCCTCATCCATTGCTGGTGGAAGGCTTCCAGTGATGGGACTGGATTGCATTTGGTTGAGTTGTTGACTGAGAGGGTCCCATGAAGACCTCTGTCCTAGCAGGCTGATGCTAGGACAGAGGGTTGCTTTCTGAAATCTACAGAGGGGGTTTGGGGCAGGAAAATTGCCAAGGATAACTTCCACACAGCTATTTGAATGTAGAGAGGTCAAGCTGGTGCCTGTATGGAGCCTTCACCCCTATATTGTAGTCTCTTTGGGTGAGAAGGTACCATGCAGGCTATGGAAAGAGAAACCTGGGCACCAACCCAGCCACAAAACCCTTGACCAGCCTGCAGGATGAGCTTGGGCAATGGTGGCCCAGACCTTGTGGGAGTAGCCAGCTAATATCTGCTTTAACTTGGAAGCCGAAACCATGAGAGGGAACCCATGCCCCATACTGCCCAGAAGGCCGGGCATCAGAAACTGGATAGTCCAGAGTCCTGGAGTAGAACCAAACACAACTGGCAAAAAGGGAAAGAAAAAAGAAATGATTCCTAAGGTATTCTGCTGTACTCGTAGATCAGGGCCTAATCCAGTCATCATCAGAGAGACTTTTTCAGGCAGCAGATGGGTGCGGATGCAGAGATCCACAGCCAGACATGATGCAAAGAGAGAGTCTAAATTGGACGTGTCTGATTGGGGAACCTCGAAGAGGAGGGGCAGGAAAGATTGTAGGAGTCAGAGGGGATGGAGGACACCAGGAGACCATGACCCACTGAAGCAACTAAGCAGGGCTCACGTGGGCTCCCAGAGCCTGAAGTGGCGAGCACTGGGCTGAATGGGTCTACACCAGGTCCTTGGCGTATGTGTTATGGCTGATAGCCACGTGTTTTGTGGGACTCCTAACGATAGGAGTGGGCATATCTCTGACTCGTTTGTCTGCTCTTGGGACTCTTTTTCCCCTATGGGGTTGCCTTATCCAACCTTGATAATTAGGGCTCTTGTCTTGTGTTACTGTACCTTGCTTTGTCCTGTTTGACTGTTATCTCTTGGTGGCCTGCTCTTTTCTGAAGAAGAAACAGAGTGTGAATCTTGGGGGGAGGGGAGGGTTTGGAGAAGTGGAGGGAGGGGAAACTGTGAGAAAAGAACCTATTTCCAACGAGAAAATAAAGTTGTGTTTATTTTTAAAGAGAGCAGCATGTCTGTATTCTCATAGGACTGTCCCTGACTGCTGTGCTGGGTGCTTCATGTCCTCATTGGAGCACTGGGTGGCAGGAGTCCTCTGCGGCACACTGGTCCACCAAAAGACCATGATTGTACAGATAGGCAGCAGGCAGGGCGCGTCTAGTCCCCACCCTTACAGTAGCACTGTGTGGTACCATGTGCTTCCTGCTGCCTTCCTCCCTTCTCTGTGCACATTCAAGAGCAGAGATCTTGTCGATCCTCAGCACCATAAGAATGCGTGGGAAAGGGAGCCAGTAGCTGATCTGTCCTTTGTGGTCCCAACCACAGGCTGAGAAAACCTGATCTATGGGGACAGCCAGGTATAATTCGAGGTCTTTGTTGAGAAGGGGCTTCCTGGGGCCAGGCAATCTCTGGGGTGGGTAGTGGGCCAGTGGAGTGCCAGAAGATGGCTGTTCCTATGGAGTCACACTTCAGAACTGCATAATATTCCATAATAAACCACTGGGTAATTCACAACTATCCCTTCTACTTCCTAAGTTGTTTTAATTTTATTCTTGAGTTACCAGTTAAGACTACTTCCCAAGAGTAGCAGGTCCAGGTGTGGCCAGACAGTATAGCTAAGGGACACAGTCAAGGTCAGGGAGAAAAGTGTGAATGACAATGGGGCTGTAATGTGGTGGGCTGTGGCCTACGGGTGAGGCACACAGCGCTGGTTCCTAACCTCTCAATTCTGGCTGAGTACGTCGACTCCTGGGAAGGAGAGTGGGAATGGTTTGGTGCAAAGCCTCGAAGATGTTTGACTGAAGTGTGATGGATGATCCCTCTGGGGCATCAGTTAGAGGAAAGACAACGGGGGGGGGGGGCAGGGAGAGAACAAAGGTCTGCAGGGATGGCATCAGAGAAGCAGAGCAGGGCACAGCAGCTTCTGTTCCTAGAAATGCTGCCATGTCCGGTAATACCAGAAGAGACCAGGAGATGGAGTCCACGTGAAGTGGTAACTTTAAAGGCATTTGATTCATTCCTCTGCAGAGTATTGTCCTCTAGAACTTACACATAAGAAGTATAAACATGACTGTAAGGCCACACTACTACATGGTTAGAAAATGTAGCTACCTAGTCTGGGGAGCAAATGTGGTTAGCAAGGAGAGAAGAGGTGCATCTCATACCAGTGTTTCCAGGAAGAGTAGATCTAGCCCCTCCAGATGTGGTCACCTTATGTTCACATTTACAAAGACAGTTTCTGACACAAATGAACTAGGAGAATCTTGTTCTCTCAACCCATGAGGTACACCTGGAAACACCGGGGAAAGATTTTCTGTGTGAATTTGGCAAAGTTGTCCATACTTCCTGACCATGGCAGTTTGCTCCTTGGTAACCAGACAACTCTTTCCTGCAACTGAAAGAAGGATGCTCAGGGCTAGGGAGGTAGTTCAGCCAGTGAAGTGCCTGCTTTGTCATGATGACAGGAGTTTGATCCCCAGAACCCATCTAAAAAAATGTGGGCATGGTGGTGTGCACTTGAAATCTTAGTGTTGAAGGTATGGAAACAGGCAGATCTGGGGCTTATTCGCCAGCAATCCTAGCATACTTGGTGAGTTCCAGGTCAGTAAGAGACTGTCTCAAAAACCAAGGTAGACAACTCCGAGGAACAACACCCAAGACTGACCTCCACATGCACACTAAGACTTATGAGCATAATTCATGCAAACACACACACACACACACACACACACACACACACACACACACACACACACAGAGTGGGCATTGGAAATCAGGGCAGCATTCACCAGTCATGGTAGCTTCCTGAGTGTGGTGTGGTACAAGACACAGTACCGTTCAAAACTTAATACTTTAAGAAACGAGTGGTTACTGGAGCGATGGTGGTACATGCCTTTAGTTCCAGCACTTGGGAGGCAGAGGCAGGGGGAAATCTCTGTGAATTCAAGACCAGCCTGGTCTACAGAGTGAATTCCAGGACAGCCAAGGATACACAGAGAAACCCCATCTGGAAAAACAAAATGCAAGGGAAAACAAAGAAAAAGAAAAGAAACAAGTGGCAGGCTGGGCATAGTGGCATATACCTTCAATCCCACCATTAAAGAGGCAGAGGCAAGAAGATCTCCAGATTTGAGGCCAGCCTGGGCTAGAGAGTTCCAAGACAGCCAGGGATACACATAGAGACCCTGCAAGAAAGAAAGAAAGAGAAAGAGGACAATTGACAAAACAAAACATTGATTTTCACTATGGTCTTCCAAACAAGAAGAATCTCACCGGTGAGTTTACTTGGTCCCTCTGGGCCTTCCAGCTCATATGAGAAAACATTGTCCCATCTAAAAATCAGGTTCCAGTCAAAAGCTCCCCTGACAAGAGGTGCCGCTGTGTAATCCAGTGTTACGTCATCAATGCCATCAATCAAAGGGTGCACTACCAGGGCTCCAGCCAGACTCTATTCATCTCACAGTGGCTATCCAAGAACACCAGGATGTCACCTATAAATGCAAGAGCAGACTAAAGTTGGTCCTTGTCTTCCTTAGGGTACTGTTGCTGAGATGAAATACCATGACTAAAAACAACTTGGAGAGGACAGGGCTTATTTGGTTTACACTTCCACATCACAGTCCATCCACATCACAGTCCATCATTGAAGGAAGTCAGGACAGGAACCTAGACACAGGAGTGCTGCTTACTGGCTTGTTTCTCATGGCTTGTTCAGCCTGCTCTCTTTTAGAACCCATGACCACCAACCTAGAGGCCATGCCATTTACAACAGGCTGAGCTCTCCCACATCAACCACTAAGAAAATGTTCTACAGGCTTGCTTACAGCCCTTAAGGAGGTATTTTCTCAATTGAGCCTCCCTCAATTGTTTCAAGTTGGCATAAAACTAGTGATCATAGTTCCCTAGAGGAAAGATACTCAGTCCAAATGCAAGCTGGCTGCAATGAGTGTTCATTGACTATTTACCATGTGCTTGGTTCCTCAGTTGCATTGAGGGAAATTAGAAATGCATGTTTTATTGTGTCCAAAAAGGTGAGACCCCATGTACTGTCAGTGTTGTTAGGGGGTTGGACAGCTATAGGTTACAGAATGGCTTGAAGAAAACTCTAGTGGAGTAGAAAACTAAGAAGAACTTTCATTGTCAAAGATCATTTCGGGAGACTTGAGAGATGGCGCAGTCATTAAAGTGCTTGCCTTACAATCATGAGACCCTAATTTCAATCCTTATTACCCACATTAAGGAAAAAATCAAACCAGAACTGTCTGACCTTGGTGACTTGTTCTTACAATCCTAGCACTGGGGAGTTGAAAATAGGTAAATCCCTGAATTATACTAGCCAGCCTAGCTTACTTGATGAGTTCCAGAGAAGTGAGAAAACATGCCTCAAACAAAACAACAGTGATGGAGCCTGAGAAACGATGCCTAAATTTGACCTCTAATTCTCTGTTTCAAGACACAAGAACCTGGAAATCTCAGAAGATGCCATCTGGACGCCAGTCCACACCTATAACAGGAGCGTAGGGAGATACAGGAGTTTGCTATTTCTAGATACTCATTCCCATTATCCTAACTTTTGCTTTTTATGGCTTTAGGTACCTGGGATCAAGTGATGTCTGTCATATCTTCCTTGCAAAGACAGTCTATGCACCCTCATACTATGAGCCACATGAACACTTAGTGACTGCACAACAAAGGTGACTAACACGCCAGTTCATGGCCCAGAAGAATATTCATATCTGAAGCACGGGAGGCACTGATCATCCTTGATCTAATGAGACCCTCTCTCTTTTTGTTTCTTATTAATTTAATCCTTTCACAAAAAAGTTCCAACTGATAGTCCAATTTTTCTCTCAAATCATCTGGAAAAAATATTTGATGCAAATTTAAACTGCAACTATAGAAATTCAAACATTGTCATCATGACCAATTTATAAAAAAACACGATTGTACAGATTTTAATGTGGCCCTGGTTAGCCTCAAATCCACAAGTGGTTCATAATCAAACTGCATAATTTTTTGTGCTTCTAGTGACATATCTCTGCTTTAATACATCATTATTAAAATTTAGTAGAAAAAGCATAGGTTATAAAGTTTTTTATATAACCTGGTTTTACTACTAAGTACACAAGTTGTACTGTGATTAATTTTGTTTCTAATTTTGTAGTGGCTTGAAGGTGAATTATCAAATCAAACAAGTATAAGAGCTACCTGCATCCATTCCCTCAAGCTAAGTAACTCCATTGACACTATCTGTGGGCATGTTAAGGAAAGACAGGTTTCAGTTCAAAATTTGTTACACAATTCATGATAAAGCTATTGTGAATTAAAGTGAGGAATATATTGATCCTGAGTTCTATTGGAACACAACACCCCGTGCTCTGTGTTTGAAGCTCTATGAGAATCTAAAGCTAATGTTAAGGAATGGTAGGGATGACTGGTTTGCAGCACACGGGGTCTTGGCCATCAGTAGTGACTCTCTTGGTCTTTTATAAAGGGGACTAAAATGCAAGATGTATAAATATAAACAGGTCAATAGAGATCATGGACTGAGTGTGCATGTCCACTAGCTCCAAATGCATAGCTCAAAACCACCAATGTGATAGCACCTAGGACTAGGCACTTGGGAAGTATTAGATCATCAGGATGGAGTCCCCATGAATGGAGCTTAGAGGAAGAGGCCCAAGAGCTCACTTGATCCAAAGAAGGTAGAGCAAAAGGGCATCAGCCTAAAAAACGGAAAGAATGCTGTTATCGACAGCCTGGTCTTGCTGGCACCCTGGTCTCAGATCAGTGTTTGTTGCTCAAACCACCTTGTCAACCTGACAGGAGACCAACATGTCTCTAGACTCTGGGTGCTGTGCTGAAAGGCTGGCAGACATGGCCATTCCTGGAACGTTGTGCCCACTGTGGGATTTGTGAGCTTCTCAGTAAGAAAGCAGAACTCCTCTGGCCAGCACTTACACCTGCACCCTGTACCCAGAAAGCTGCATACATCTCAGCTCTACTGAGCAGATAAGGTAGTATGAGGGAAGAAAGAAGCACCCACCCACTGTACAAGACTCAGCAGCTGCTGATTCCTATGGAAATGCTATGTTATAGGCACCTGGCCAAACAATGTAACTTCCAAGCACAGTAACCTTAGCTTGGGTCACACCTGTAGTAACATAATGTCACTCCCACAGGATGACCCTCCTGGAATGTCTTTTCTTCTCAACATACCTTTTTCCTTTCAAGTTCATCATAGACTAGCTTCCTAGTGGGTTGGGTGACTTTGCAGGCCTGAAATCTACCCAACATTGACATCATTATCTGGGTACTCTTGGCTTGCCTAAAGTTGATACTCAATTGTGAACAGACAACCAATTTCAAAGTCTAAGCATAGGTAACTAGACTTTTGTTCTAGTATTTTTATTCTATCTTAAAAAGTAATCATAGAGGAATTATTATTTGTAGTTGATTCGTGTTTTTTCCTGTGAAGTAACTAAATTAGATCATCTCCCTATGTTACACCCTAACTTGCTTTCCATGTCTACCCATTCATTACTTACTTACTTTTGAACAGTGTGGCTGTTCAAAATGTTCTCATACAGCTCAGATTGGCCTTTAACTTTCTTTATAGTCAAGGATAATCTTGATCTCCTGATCCTCTGCTTCTGCTCCCTGGTGCTGGCATTGGAGCTGTGCACCATCACTCTCAGTTCATGCAGGGTTGTGGATTGAATCCAAGGGTTTATGCATGCTAGGCAAACACTCCACCAACTGAACTACATAGTCATAGCTCCCTATATTCTTGGGAGAAAATTCCCAAAATGCCTTTCCTGAGTAGTCCCTTTTACATAACTTTAAATAAAAAAGCTTTCTGCCTTTCCCTGAATCCATGCAACTCTGCACTCATAAAATCACAACTTCATAAAATTCATAACTATGCTATGCTCACCCTGTTTTGTCTCATCTTGGTGCCATTTCTTCCACCTAAAACTTATCTTCTTCCTGGCCATTTGGGCAACCCCAGCCTATCTTTGCATTTTCTACTTAGATGGCACTTCTTTACTACGTGATTGCTAAAGTCAAGGCAAACCCTGTGTGCTGAGCTCATGGACCCATCATGACAGGGGCTGGGCCAATCTTTCCCACCATATACAATGAGTGCATCGGGTGTAGCATCTTCCTCAGCAGCTACCAGAGATATCCTCTGTGTGAAACATGTATATGCCAAGCCATGCACAGTGAAGCATGCTTGTGAACCCAGCACTTTGAAGGCAGAGGCAAGAGTGTCAGGAGTTCAACATGAGACCATTTCCCCAAAATAAAAATATATCCAAAATAGCTCTAGAAAAGAATGCCACCTTCCAAAGAGACAGTCAGTATTTGTCTCGCCAATATCACTCATGTCATCAACCAAAATGATTTCTTCAAGGAAATGATGTAGAGTGAGGTTTATAACACTGGACGCTGTTCTCAGCAAGGTATTAAATTCTTCATTATGAAAGCATATGATGATGCTGGCAGTGGGTAGGTTGAACGAATAGTGTTTCTTATGACATCCACAAGAAAAATAGGGAGAGAATTAGTCATCCAAAAGCTTCAGGTGTTCTGGGGCCTTCTTCAAATGCTGATTTTTACTTTTGCTTTCTTTGCTTTAGTAAATATTAGGTCAGTACAATGATAGTACATTAAAAAATAAAAATTAACAAGCAAAATGTCCTTAAATTTTAAAAAATTATTCCATGTACATGTTGTCTGCATCTATGTACGCATACACATGTACATACAAGTGCCTGTGGAGGCCAGAGGAGGGCATTAGATACCCCAGAACTGGAGTTAGAGGCAGTGGTGAGCTGCCTGACATGGGTGCCGGGAACCAAACTGGTCCTCTTTTAACTACCAGACCAACTCTCCAGTCTGTTCTTACATTCTTTATTTTTAACCTTATTTATTTTGTTTTGTGTGGGGCTAAGGGGATCTGTGTGCATGCCATGGTGGGCACTTGAGGTGATGACGTAACTTCCAGGAGCACGTTTCCTTCTTCCACCACGTGGGGATCCACCTCAGCGTGAGAGGCCACCTTGCTGGCCCCATTTTAAATTCTTACACTCTTTTCACACTTTGGAATTATTTCCCCCTTCTTCTTCTTCTTCTTCTTCTTCTTCTTCTTCTTCTTCTTCTTCTTCTTCTTCTTCTTCTTCTTCTTCCTCCTCCTCCTCCTCCTCCTCCTCCTCCTCCTCCTCCTCCTCCTCCTCCTTCTTCTTTTTAATTTATTTTTCAGTTTAAATTTAGATAAGAAACAAGGTTGCTTCACAAGTCAGGTCCAGGTCTCTCTCCCTCTCCCTCCCCTCCTCCCGTGCTCTCCCCCCAACCCCCCCATTATCCGCTCATTTCCCCAGGGAGGGTGAGGCCCTCCATGGGGGTGTCCATAGTCTGTCATTTCATACAGGGCAGGGCCTAGACCCTCCCCCAAGAGTTCAGGGTGAGAGTGCACCTCACATTGTTGCATGGGAGTCCAAAGTCTGCGTGTATACTTGGGATGGGTACTGATCTACTGCCCAAGGCTCAATAGATTACCTAGGCCTCCTCACTGACACCCACATTCAGGGGGTCTTGATCAGTTTCATGCTGGATTCCCAGGCTGATGCTTGGGATTCAAGAGTTAACCTTTGTCAGGTCAGCTGTTTCTGGGGGTTAAACCAGCCCAGTCTTAATCCCTTTGGTCATCAGTCCTCCCTCTCTGTCACTGGCTTTCTTGAGTTCAGCTCAGTACTTAACCGAGGGAGTCTGCCTCTTCTTCCATCAGCCACTGAATGAAGTTTCTGTTTCCCAGACTCTCTGGCCATGGGATTGTAGGCTGGCACTCCCCAGATCTATGTCTAAAATCCATATATGAGAGAGTACATGCCATGTTTCTCTTTTTGTGACTGGGTTACCTCACTCAGGATGGTTTCTTCTAGTGTCATCCATTTGCCTGCAAATCTCAGGATCCCATTGTTTTTTTCTGCTGAATAGTACTCCATTGTGTAAATGCACCACATTTTCTCTATCCACTCTTCGGTTGAGGGACATCTAGGTTCCCTCTCTACCAACAGCCAAAAGAGGGGTGAAATTCCACACATAATTCCACCAACAACAACCATTGCAAATCGAAGAAGGATGAGCAATCAATGGTCATTAATATCCCTCAACATTAATGGCCTTAACTCACCCATAAAAAGACACAGGCTAGCAGAATGGATTCGAAGACAGAACCCTTCCTTCTGCTGCATACAAGACACACACCTCACCCTCAAAGACAGACATTACCTGAGAGTTAAAGGTTGGAAAAATTTTTTTCAATCAAATGGACCCAAGAAACAAGCAGGGGTAGCTAGCAATCCTAATATCTAACAAACTAGACTTTAAAATAAAATCAATCAAAAGAGATGAAGGAGGTCATTACATACTCATCACAGGTGAAATCCACCAAGATGAAGTGTCTATCCTGAACATCTATGCCCCAAATACAAAGGCATCCACATTTGTAAAAGAAACATTATTAGAATTTAAATCACATCTAAAGCCCCACACAGTTATAGTTGGAGATTTCAACACACCACTCTCACCACTAGACAGGAATACCAGACAGAAACTCAACAAAGAAGCAAAGGATCTAATAGAAGTAATGACCCAACTGGGATTAACAGACATCTATAGAACATTTCATCCACATAAAAAAGAATATACCTTCTTCTCACCACCACATGGAACCTTCTCAAAAATCGACCACATACTTGGCAACATATCAAACCTCAGCAGCTACAAAAAAAATTGGAATAACTCCATGCATCTTATCAGACCACCATGCGTTAAAATTAGAATTCAACAACAACACAAATTGCAGAAAACCTACAAACTCATGGAAATTATTTCCCCTTTATAATTGCTTCTTTTAAAAAAAGTATATTTATTTATTATGTATACATCCTCCCTCCTGCATGTATCCCCCTGCATGTATCCCTGCAGGCTACAAGATCTCATTACAGATCTGGGAATTGAACTCAGGACCTCTGGAAGAGCAGCCAGTGCTCTTAACCTCTGAGCCATCTCTCCAGTCCCTGTAATTGCTCTTTCTTGACATTCCATTTTGATAATCTTAGGTCTACCTTAAAGATAATATAAAACAGATTATATCCATATATTGGTGTCTTTTCTAAAAGTGGTGGTCTAAATTTATGGAAAGATAACTTCAAAGTAAATTCACAGTACTGCGTTCTTTGCTTTGGGAGTTTTATTATTATATTTGTGACACCCACTGTGGCCAAGCATTGTAGTGCAATTGGTGAACTACACGTCCTCCAAGTACTGGAAAATGGTCATATTATTTTTGTGTTCACACAAGTGAAAAAATAAAGATGAGATCTAGTATTTTATTGTTTGAAACTAACCTCAGCAAAGTAGAAGGGAGTATATTGTAAGGTGACCCAAGGACCTCCCAAGACGTATTTATAGGAAGACAGCTGGACTCTCAAGGAAATAATGGGACCAGAAGGCTGAGGGCCATCTGGAATGTTCTCCATCACTCTAGCAATAGTGATTGAGGTGATAACTAACAACATATCCAGCCTACCTCAAAGGTTAAGATTTAGTGAGTTCACAGGTAGTGAACTCAGATCAGAGCAGTGCCTGGCGGATAGTAACTTCTACACAAGGCTCAGCCTGTCACCTGTGACCTGGCTTGTTTCTGCTAACTTAATGCCACTGAGTGGGAAATATGCTGGATATCAGCCTGTCTTTGGGGTTTCTGTTTTTTAGACATATCTAACTGTGTAGCCTTGGCTGGCCTGGAACTTTCTATGTTGATCAGGCTGCCCTTGAACTTGCAGAGATCGGCCTGCCACTGCTTCCTGAGTGCTAAGATTAAAGGTGTATAAAAATCACACCAGCGTTCAATGATAATTCAGAAGCACTTTCTTTTTCCCATCACCAAAAGTTCACTGATTCATATTGGCTCAGTGGCCACTCTGAAGTAACTAACTAGGGCCAGGCAAGTGAGGTCAAGAGAATAAACCAGCATTCCCCCTGCAATCATGTGAAGGGAGAACTGTTTTCTGGACAATTCCAGGGCAGAAGGAGCTGGGCAGATGAGCCCATAGGACTTTCAGTGCGTGTGCCTGCAGGGTAGACATGGATGCATACGTGAGAACTGGGGGTGGGAGAATCAGAAGTTAGAAAACTTCTGAGTTCAGGGCAAGTCAGGAATTCACAAGACCCTATCTCTTAAAAAAAAAAAAGCAACACTGACTAATAGACCATTTTTCAAAAGAAAACAAGCAGTCAATAGGTCTATGAAAAAATAGTCAATAAAATATCCAATGCCACTAATCATCAGGGAAATGCAAATTAACACTCTGGTGAGATTGATGAGATCCCAACTCACATGTGTTAAAATGGTCATCAAAATAATGAGAATGTGGAGGAAGCCTAGCACAGCCCTGGAGGAGGATGTAACCCAACAACTCTGCACTTAGATATACACGCAGGTGTAAGCCCATCCTACATAAGAGATGTCTTCCTCTCATACTGTTGAAGTATTATTCCTAGTAGTGAGGATATGAAATCAACCAAAGTGCCCATCAGTGGATGAATGAATAAAGTATATGCACAAAATGGAATGCTATTTAACCTTAAAAAATCAGGGCCTGGTGAGATGGTTCATTGATTAAAGGGACATGATCTGAATTGATTCCTGGGCTCCACATAGTAAAAGAAGAGAATCTCTGACCTCCACACTAACTTGTGTTATGTGCATATGCATACCTGCACACACATAATAAATAAATACACATTTTTAAGATAGGATCTTCAGTTATTCACCACAATATAGACAGACCTAGAGGAGATGGAGTGAAAATAACACAGGAGGGAGAATTAGTCTTCCCCAGAGATAAACACCCCAAATGGTTATCCAACCCCATGTGGTCAGTCATATGTATATGATGAACCTACTTAGCATGTTAGCATGTGTATTTACATATAAGCACACATATACATATTTACATATATATATATATGTGACCATGTATATGACTGAACACTTGGGGGTTGGATAAACCATTTGGGGTGCATATCTCTGGGGAAGACTAATTCACCCTCTCTCTGTAGTTGTTAGTTCCCTCTAGCTCTTATTTAGGGATAGGTTTAGTTTTGATTTCCCCATCCATGTTGACATGCCCCTGGTATTGTCATTGTTCAGGTCTTGTTTAAGCAACCATATTTCAACTTTGTTTTTCCTAACAAATAATTATGTGATGGACGAAAGGAACCAAGGCAGATACACTCTTTTAGGTAAGATTTGGGGGAAAATAATAGCATGGAGAGAACTTCACAATTAAATTTTTTTTTTTTGGTTTTTCAGGACAGGGTTTCTCTATATTGTTTTGGAGGCTGTCCTGGAGCTCACTCTGTAGACCTGGCTGCCTCCTGAGTGCTGAGATTAAAGGCAGGCACCACCAACACCAGGCTGGAATTAAAATATTGATCTTAGCGGTATCTAAGTCTTAACTTGATTTAAAGATTGTCTTTCAAATTAAATTAATACCATGTCTATTGTTTAAGGGAAATTAAATGAACTCCCTTTCTTTTTATTTTGTATGAGGGAAGGGAGACATGTAGCTGAACATAGCCTCAAACTTCTGATCTCTTGCCTCCACCTCTCAACACTGAGGTTACAGGTATTCACTACCATTCTTGGTTTCTGTGGTGCTGGGAGCAAACCCTGGGCCTTGCTTGTGTCAGGCAAACACTCCAACTGAGCTACACCCACAGCCCATTTGGTTTCCTTTAGTATGAGTCAGTTACACTGTGGCATTATGTGCAACACTCCCTCTCTTGAGGGTGCCCACTCATGAATGGTGTTCATGGCTTCAAATGCTCGTGTTGCACACACATCATACAATACAGCAATATGGTTCCAATTCCTGAACTGTGGCATTACTAGACAGTGTATGCTTTCCTTAGCTTGTAATTTTTTTCTTTTAACTAAATGATACTTAAAAGGCATCAACAAACATGATACTGAACAGATGAACCTCAAGAACATTGTGCTAAATGAAATAAGTTAGTTCTCAAAAAAAACAAGTTCTGTATGCTTTTACTGTTTTGAGGTCTCTGGGGTGGTCAAATTCATAGATGGTTTAAGTAGATTGGGGGAAATCTACTTAAAGGAGGGGTGCAAATTTTCAGTTCAGGCTGTGCTATGGCTACTTACCACTGTGGCTATGCTTAATGTTGCTGAATGGTCTACTAGAAAATTTTTAACATAGCAATTCTATATGCATTTTACCATAATTAACATAAACGCAGATAATTGAAGGCTTGATGAAAATGAGTCAGAATATGAAGAAAAAGATAGGTAGATATCCAGAGCATTTCTATTGGGAATTAATGCTTTGGCCAGAAGCCCTCACTGGCGCCTGAGTAAAACCCTCGAGGGATTTATTTATTCTTCAAAAACCTCTAGAACATATTCTGCCAGGGGGGGAAGGTGCTTTCCACACCATAAACATTAGAATATTGACATTGTCTGACTTAAAGCCCCCCAAACAGGAATTTATACTACAAGATTTCTAATTGCTACAATTAAAGTCTAGTTACAACATACATTTTATCCCTGGAATCTGGCACCTCTCTTTGGATGGCCAGTCTTCTACTCATAACAACATTAAATCCATATTGTGCAAATCCTTTGTAAAATTCTGTGTCTGAAAAATCAGTCTTATCTGCAAGAAAAGGTACTTGAGTCATGTAAGTAAAAGCTCTCTGCTGTCACACTGAAGCAAGTAATGAACACAACACTACCCTGAATTTTCCAAAGCAATCATTTTCTTGAACTCTAAACTACCCCCAGAAGACAAAGTTAAAGGTGAAAACCCAAAGCATTTAAAGAAACCAAAGCTGGCATCTTAGTAAAGTGTTCAATTTTTGTCCTTTTTTATGCAGTCCAGGGAATGCTTTCCTTATCTCCCCTGCTCTCTCTCTCCCTCACTCCCCTCTCCCTCTCTCTCCCTCTTTCTCTCCCTCTCTCTCTTTCTCTCTCTCCCTCTCCCTCTCTCTCTTTCCCTCTCTGTCTCTCTCTCTGTCTCTGTCTCTCCCCCTCTCCCTCCCCCTCTCCCTCTCTCTCTCCTTCTCTCTCTCTCCCTCTCTGTCTCTCCCCCTCTCCCTCCCCCTCTCCCTCTCCCTCTCCCTCTCCCTCTCCTTCTCTCTCTCTCCCTCTCCCTCTCTGTCTCTCTCCTCTCTCCCTCCCCCCTCTCTCTCACACACACACATGTATGTTCCATAAATGCCACACAGGGGTTATAGAAGCCTTCTGCTGAACCACAAGTAGTCACAGATAAAACATCAACAGCAAACCTCCAAGATAATAAACTCATCCTCCCTAACCCAAGAAAGTGTAGATTAGTGACAAAAAACAAAACACCCCCCCAGATAAAAACACCTTTGCAAAACTTGCCCTGAGACCTTTCACCCCACCATCATTCTAAGGAAGCAAACAGCAGTGTCCCTTTTGCCCCACCTGGTTGGTCCGTGGGGCCAAGCAGAGCCTAACCTTCCACTGGTCAGCAGCAGGCAATGCTCTCCTGGGAGCTATAGGGAGGATGACTTGGGGCACAACGAGGGGAGGAGAGGCAGTACTAGCTGACACTGTGCTCAGTGACAAGAGAAACCAAGAGACTTGAATTCTTTTTTTTCAATATATGTTTTTATTTAAATTAGAAATGTGAATGTTTCACATGTCAGTCCCAGCTGCCTCTCCCACCCCTCCTCCCTTGTCCCTCCACCAGTCCCCCGGCCCCCCCACCCAATCCCCACATCATTCCCCAGGGAGGGTGAGACTCTCCTTGGGGTGATATCTACAGTCTGTCATTTCATCCTAGGCAGAACCTAGGCCCTTCCCCATGTGTCCAGGCTGAGACAGCATCCCTCTATTTGGAATGGGCTCCCAAAGCTCTTTTATAAACCATGGTGAACACTGATCTACTACCCAAGGCCCCAGTGTTTCTGTGGCCTCCTCTCTGGCACTGCACTCATGGGAGACTTGAATTCTTATGTCACCTGTCTACCACAGGATGGTGTGCACATAGTGCTGTAGGCTGGTGGGGCAGGGAGGGGCTTCTGACATGGAGGGTGGCAGAACACACATACTACCCTATTCCTTCTAATAGAGGACAGGAATGACCAATAGGATCATTCTCATATTCTCATATTCTGTACCCAATATTGCAAAAGGAAATCAGCACTAATGCGTCACTAGCTAAGCTCATACATACACACTGTTTATGGTCTGTGGTTCTGAGGTAACTCTGTCCTAGGCCAAATGTTCCTAGAGGAGTACAAGATTGATATCAGTAGCAACTAACTATACCCATTATTTACTTAATCCCAGGCATCCAAAAAATGAGGGACATAAAATAATCAACCACCTTAACCAGAATGGCAAGACAGAGCTCCAAATGACTGACAGCCTTTGTCCCTCCCAACTACATAATCTGTGGGGTAAAGATGTAATGGAATACAGACCTTTAGACTATTAATTCTCTCTCTCTCTCTCTCTCTCTCTCTCTCAGATTGTCTGATTAAAGTGAAGTTTTAAAATTTAGTTTCTGGGCTGGGCGGTGGTATGCACCTTTAATCCCAGCACTTGGGAGGCAGAGGTGGGTAGATCTTTGTGAAGTCAGCCTGGTCTACAGAGTAAGTTCTAGGACAGCTAGAGCTACACCCAGAAAAACCCTGTCTTGAAAAACAAACAAACAAAAAAGATTCAATTTCTGTCTTTTCTCACTGGCTTCTGTGAGTTACAGGCACTACGATCCATTTTTGCTAATACTGTGCTACACTTGAGTGAAAGTCAACTGCTTGAAATCAGGATATAGCGTCTCAATATTTTTAATGTCCAAGATCCAATAGAAAATGTCATACCAAGAACTGGAAAAGTCCCAAATGCAATTTTTTTTTTGTTTTTACGAGACAGGGTTTCTCTGTATTGTTTTGGAGGCTATCGGTCCAGCCCAGCCTCGAACTCACAGAGATCCGCCTGCCTCTGCCTCCCAAGTGCTGGGATTAAAGGCGTGCGCCACCACCGCCCGGCCCCAAATGGAATTTTAAAGGACAATCAACAGACAGTTGGACAATCATTTGGACAAAACTAAAGCAGCTACTACAGCAACATCAGAAGCAGACAGAAAAGGGAGAACTTAGCTAAGGTAGAGAAAGTACAAGAAATAGCTAAAAGTAAATTATAGGAATGATGTTTACAGTACTCCAAGTAGAGTTAGGGTAACTCTAAGTAGTCGTTAAACTATACAGAAGGCAGAGCTTGTGAACTTGAGGTCAGGTCAACTGGATTGGTATGGTATGAACAAAAGAGAGATGATCTAGAAAGAAAAAGATTCTCAGGGACCCATGGCATAACTAAAGAGCCATGTGTTATGGGAGTTACAGGAGGAGAAGAGAGGAAGCAGGGGTTAGAGCACAGTGTGAGAGCAGGGTAGGGATGCTGCAGAGGGTATGGATGCTGCAGAGGGTGGGGATGCTGCAGAGGGTATGGATGCTGCAGAGGGTGGGGATGCTGTAGATGGGTATGGATGCTGCAGAGGGTAGGGATGCTGCAGAGGGCAGGGATGCTGCAGGGGCCATTCTGTGTCTTTCTCTTCCATGGTGCTGCCAGCACTGCTCCAGAGCAGCACAGAGCCCAGAACAGATCAGGCTTGTAAGTCATTAATTATCTCTTTAGTGTTCTCTTCCTATTTGGGGGCTTACTTTGTTAAACCAGGTCATCACTCATGTAAACGTGAAGCACAAATATTACAACAGTGTGTGTTGAGGGGGAGCAAACTCCAAGAGGATATTGACATAGAATATCTACAGATTAAACTGTGCAATACCAGAACTGCTGAGTGACAGCATACAGAGGATGTGGGATGACACTGGTGGATTCAGGCAACAGCTGCATTTGAGGTTGGTAGGTGGGGAAGGACTGGGGTGACATTTCTATTGCATCTGTTGAGATTCATTTCTTTGGGAAACAGAAAGCTGCCTGAAGCCAATATAGCAAACTACATAAAAATGAGAAATTGATTCCAATGCCTGGGGATCGCCTGGGAACTGCACAGAGCTTCCCATCCTGGCAGGAGCGGAGCAGCCCAGATTCCAGGTCTTCGCTTCCACTAATGAGATCAGAAAACCAGCAGATCCAGGGACCAGGAGACCAGGTGGGAAGCTAAGCACCCAAGATTCCTGGTCTTCTTCTCCACCCACGGGACCAGAACTAGGACTAGGAATAGAAGAACTACCAGAGTATTGGACTTGCTAGCACCCACCGAAAGGGAACTCTGGTTCCCTAACCACCAGACCAGTAAGGGGCTCTTTCTGCACCCACTAGAAGAAGAGATGGGAAAGAGACAATACAAAAACATATTCAGCAACAGAAAAACAAATATGACACCACCAGATTCTCAAGACTCCACACCAGCAAGACTCCAACATTCCAATGCAAATGATGCAGAAGAGAATGACCGTAAAAAAAAAAACTGCATGTAAATGATAGAGGCTCTAAAAGAGGATATAGGAAAATCCCTCAAAGAAATGGACAAAAACAAACAAACAAACAAACAATGCAAGAAATGGAAGAAAAAACAAAGCAAATATTGCAAGAAATGGAAGAAAAAACAAAAAATACAAGAAATGGAAGAAAAAGCAAACCAAAAAATGCAAGAAATGGAAGAAAGAGCAAACCAAAACATTCATAAAATGCAACAAATGGAGGAAAGATAAACCGAAAATTGCAAGAAACAATTCAAACAGTAGAAGGGTTAAAAACTGAAATAGAGACAATAAAAAAAAACACAATCTGAAGAAAGCCTGGAAATACAAAAGCAGGACAAATGATCAGGTACTACCAATACAAGCATTACCAACAGAATATAAGACACAACTAAGAAAGAGAACTTCAGACCAATATCCCTCATGAACATTGATGCAAAAATACTCAATAAAATACTGGAAAATCAGATCCAAGAACACATCAAAACAATCATTCACCACGATCAAGTAGGATTCATCCCGGGGATGCAGGGATGGTTCAACATATGAAAATCCATCAACATAATCCACCATATAAACAAGCTGAAAAACAAAAATCACATGGTCATCTCACTAGATGCTGAAAAAGCCTTTGACAAAATCCAACACCCCTTCATGATAAAGGTCTTGGAGAGATCTGGGATAACAGGGACATACTTAAACATAATAAAAGCTATATACAGTAAACCAAAAGCCAACATCAAACTAAATAGACAGAAACTCAATGCAATTCCTCTAAAATCAGGAATAATACAAGGCTGTCCACTCTCTCCATACCTTTTCAACATGGTACTTGAAGTTCTAGGAATTGCCATACGACAACAAAGGGGGACCAAGGGGATACAAATTGGGAAGGTCAAACTTTCACTGTTTGCAGATGATAAGATAGTTTACATCAATGACCCAAAGAGCTCTACCAGGGAACTCTTACAGCTGATTAACACCTTCAGTAAAGTGGCAGGCTACAAGATAAACTCAAGAAAATCAGTAGCCCTACTATATACAGATGATAAAAGGGCTGAGAAAGAAATCAGAGAAACATCACCCTTTACAATTGGCACAAACAACATAAAATACCTTGGGGTAATGCTAACCAAACAAGTGAAAGACCTGTATTGCAAGAACTTTGAATCTTTAAAGAAAGAAATTAAAGAAGCCCTCAGAAAATGGAAAGATCTCCCATGCTCTTGAATAGGTAGGATCAACGTATTAAAAATGGCAATCCTACCAAAAGCAATCTACAGATTCAATGCAATCCCCATTAAAATCCCAGCACAATTCTTCACAGACCTTGAAAGAACAATAATCAATTTTGTATGGAAAAACAAAAGACCCAGGATAGCCAAAACAATCCTGTTCAACAAGGCAACGTCCGGAGGCATCACGATCCCTGACCTCAAGCTCTATTATAGAGCTATAGTCCTGAAAACAGCTTGGTATTGGCACAAAAATAGACAGGTAGACCAATGGAATCGAATTGAAAGCCCGGGTATTAACCCACACACGTATGAACATCTGATTTTTGACAAAGAAGCTAAAAATATACAATGGAAAAAAGAAAGCATCTTCAACAGATGGTGCTGGCATAACTGGATGCTGGCATGTAGAAGAATGCGGATCCATCCATGTCTATCGCCGTGCACAAAACTTAAGTCCAAATGGACCAAAGACCTCAACATGAATCCAGCCACACTGACCCTCTTAGAAGAGAAAGTGGGTGGTACCCTTGAACGAATTGGTACAGGAGGCAGCTTCCGGGGCATAACACCACTAGCACAGACAGTGAGATCAACAATTAATAAATGGGACCTCCTGAAACTGAGAAGCTTCTGTAAGGCAAAGGACACAGTCAGCAAGACAAAAAGCAGCCCACAGAATGGGAAAAAAAATATTCACTAACCCTACATCTGACAGAGGGCTGATCTCCAAAATTTACAAAGAACTCAAGAAGCAAGTCTCCAAAACATCAAAGGATCCAATTAAAAAGTGGGCTGCAGAATTAAATAGAGAATTTTTAATAGAGGAGACTAAAATGGCTGAGAGGCACTTGAGAAAGTGCTCAACATCCTTAGCCATCCGGGAAATGCAAATCAAAACAATTCTGAGATACCATCTCACTCCTGTCAGAATGGCTAAAATCAAAAACACCAACGACAATTTATGCTGGAGTGGATGTGGTGAAAGGGGAACATTCCTCCATTGCTGATGGGAGTGCAAACTTGTTCAGCCGCTTTGGAAATCAGTATAGAGATTCCTCAGAAAAATGGGAATAAACCTACCACAAGACCCACCAACTCCACTCTTAGGCATATATCCAAAAGAGGCCCATTCATACAACAAGGATGTCTGTTCCACTATGTTCATAGCAGCATTATTTGTAATAGCCAGAACTTGGAAGCAACCTAGATGCCCCTCAACCGAAGAGTGGATGGAGAAAATGTGGTACATTTACACAATGGAGTACTATTCAGCAGAAAAAAACAATGGAATCCTGAGATTTGCAGGCAAATGGATGACACTAGAAGAAACTATCCTGAGTGAGGTAACACAGTCTCAAAAAGAGAAACATGGCATGTACTCTCTCATATATGGATTTTAGACATAGATCTGGGGAGTGCCAGCCTATAATCCCATGGCCAGAGAGTCTGGGAAACAGAACCTTCATTCAGTGGCTGATGGAAGAAGAGGCAGACTCCCATGGCTAAGCACTGAGCTGAATGCAAGAAAGCCAGTAACAGAGAGGGAGGACTAATGACCAAAGGGATTAAGACTGGGCTGGTTTAACCCCCAGAAACAGCTGACCTGACAAAGGTTAACTCTTGAATCGCAGGCATCAGCCTGAGAATCCAGCATAGGACCTATCAAGACCCCCTGAATGTGGGGTGTCAGTGAGGAGGCCTAGGCAATCTATGGAGCCTTGGGAAGTAGATCAGTACTCATCCTGAGTATACACACAGACATTGGACTCCCACCCAACAATGTGAGATGCACTCTCACCCCGAACTCTTGGAGGAGGGTCTAGGCCCTGCCCTGGATGAAAACACAGACTGTGGACACCCCCATGGAGGGCCTCACCCTCCCTGGGGAAATGAGGGATTAATGGGAGGGCTGGGTTAGGGCACGGGAGGAGGGGAGGGAAAGGGAGAGGGACCTGGAACTGACTTGTGAAGCAACCTTGTTTCTAATCTAAATTTAAACTTAAAAATACATTTAAAAAAAGAATTTTACTTGGAAC
>NW_024429266.1:106634651-106661162 GCF_017639785.1 Mesocricetus auratus | reverse complement strand
TAGCTTTTATTATGTTAAGTATGTTCCTGTTATCCCAGATCTCTCCAAGACCTTTATCATGAAGGGATGTTGGATTTTGTCAAAGGCTTTTTCAGCATCTAGTGAGATGATCATGTGATTTTTGTTTTTCAGCTTCTCTATATGGTGGATTACGTTGATGGATATTCGTATGTTGAACCATCCCTGCATGCCCGGGATGAAACCTACTTGATCGTGGTGAATGATTGTTTTGATGTGTTCTTGGATCCGATTTTGCAGTATTTTATTGAGTATTTTTGCATCAATATTCATGAGGGATATTGGTCTGAAGTTCTCTTTCTTAGTTGTGTCTTTGTGTGGCTTGGGGATCAAGGTTATTGAAGCCTCATAGAAAGAGTTTGGCAAAGACCCTTCTGCGTGAGGGGATGATGGGTGTCCTGAACATGGAAAACCTGAAACTTTCAAGAGGGGCCAGCAACCTGCTGTAGGCCCTGCCCAAGCCAGCCTCAGTGTGCTCTCTACCACACGGTGGTTGCTTCTTTTTCCTCCTTTCTTAGTTAGCTGCATCACCGCAGCTACTAGGCCTGCAGTGGTCAGTGGACCTCCTAACTCTCCACAGACCTTCATCCAGACTTCAAGGCCTTTACCTTTATATGGGGTTATAGCAGCCTTATACTCCTTTGTGCACTTTTCATAAACCAACTGCTTAATCAATGGCATAGCAGTATCTGGATCTCCAAACACTCTTCCTTCAGCTTCTACCATTCTAGCCACAAAATCTGAGAAGGGTTCCTTAGGGCCTTGTAATATCGTTGTAAGGTTTCCACTGACTTCACCTCTATTGGGCAGAGACTTCCAAGCCCTAATGGCTATTTGGTTAATCTGATCATACACTTGAGGGGGATATCCTGTTTGTTGTTGTGCAAAACGACCCTGACCAAGTAACATGTCTACATCCCAGTCAGGGCTACCAGCCGCGCAGTTAGCCACACCTTGATCATTGGCAAATTCAATTTGGAAAGCTCTCCAATCTAAATAGGTCTTATCAAGTTCATCCAATTGCCAGGTGTCATGCAGAAGCGATTAAGTGCTTCCACCTGGGCAATTGTAAAAGCCACCGTCACCCCATAGGTTCATACCGACTCTGCCAGGGCTTTGACTATTTTAAACTCAAGCGGCTCATGATATCTCTGTTGGTTACTGAAGCTCCAAATGACTCTGTAACGATAAACGGCACACTTACTGAAAGTAAAACTAAGTATTTATTGTAGAAATTACAAGATTACAAGATACCAAACAAGTAACCCAGATGAGCCAAGTAGTCGTCGTCCGTCCCCCCCCCTCACCCCCCCCGCCCTGCTGCCAAACCGGAAGTCGAAATCTGGGAAAAGAGTCCAAGACTTCCTTTGTGCAGTCTTTTATGCCTTCCCCCGTAACACCCCCTAGCCATGCCCAAAAGTGGGCCTGGCTAGTGATGTAGTTCACTGCCTACGTACGTATACGTCTTTACATATGTCAGTATACGTCTTTAGTCATGCCTAAAGTGGGTGTGGTTAGCGGTGTGGTAAACCGCTCTTTCATTACCTCATCTGTATGCGCCTCTAGTAAGTCACATGGTTAATGGCGGCATACAGGCTTCCTCCTACAGGTTACCATCCTGGAAAACTGGATAAGCCAGTGGCTGGGTAATCTGAAACTTGGCACGAACAGTGTGTCACACTTCTGGGCAGAAAGTATTGCAACCAGGAACTTGTAGTTCCTCTGGTGAACAGTAGGGTGGAGGAGCAGTAGGGCGGTGCCCTTGCCATTTTAGGGCACTGCGTCTCCGGCGTTCTTAAAGAATGTTTTCCCATTAGCTCGACAATCTCTTCCTCCTCATCCCCCGAGAGGTCCTCCTCTGTTTCTGAATCTTCCCACGATTCTTCTAATTCTTTCCTCAGCTCCCTTAAGGAGGGATAGATTTGTTTCTTTTTCCCTTTCTGTTTCTTCTTCCTAACCTTGCCTTCTGATTGTTCTGATCTTTCTTCCTGGAGCATCTCGAGGGCAACCTGCCCTTTCTCTATAGCCTTTTTGTTCCCCTCTTGATCCTCCAGACAAGTGCGTATCAGCCGCCATACTGGCCGAACACATGGTTTCAGCGTTCCTTCCTTCCAAGCAAACTCCAGGTCTTTTCCCAGCTTATCCAAGCTAGCCACAGAGAGGTTCCCTGAAACTGCAAACTAGGGTGCAATGGCATCTCATTCACTCAAAAACCTCTGCAACGTGGCTTTGCTTAAGTTTAATTTTTTAGAAAGAAGCAGCTCTTGAAGAGCCAGAAAAATTGGGTGTGATTGTGCCGATCCCATTATGCCTTTTTAAAATCTACTCTTTTAGTTGTGCCCCCCCGAAATTATGTAAGTTGGATAACAGCACCAAAAGACAAGAGCCCACACTACAATATTAAACATTAGCCAAATTATCACCACAAAAGTGGGGTCCATTTACTTTACTCTCATTCTGCAAAGTGAGGTCTTTTACTTTCAGTTTGCCTTAGCTGTGAACTGTCTTGCTCCTAACCAGAGACCTTATTGCTCCTAAGGGGAGACCTTATCGCTCCTAACCAGAGACCTTATCGCCCCTAACCGGAGACTTTATTGCCTCTTTACCGAGGTCCTTATTGTCCAGCTTGCTTACCTCAGGAATTTACCGGTACTGCCCCGACTTTGAGACGTTCTGATGTCCCCGTACGGGCCACCACTTTGTCAAGACCACCCTCGACCAGCAAGAATGACGCAGCAATGAGAAATCTTCTTCTCACAGTTTATTCGGGGAAACTTGCTTATAGGGAGTGGCCCCAACCTCTGGAAGTCGGGGCTTAATATACTCAGTGATAGCCAATCAACTACACCCAGGTGGCACGCTAGGATAGGTTGTCACCAAGCAGATCTATAAGGGTATGTGGCCTTACTCCTAATAAGGAGTTGTTTACTTACTGAGAGCACTCGCTGTCGGGCTGGCAGAAGGCGGAAACCGGCGCCATCTTATAGGCGTGGTACTCATCAGCTCCCAACCACTAAAGGCATAGCATTTTCAGTATCCCCAAATATACGACCTGCAAGTTGTAGGAGCCGGTCCACAAACTTAGAATAGGTTCAGATGGTACCTGTAGGATCTTAGAAAGTTGGTCTCCTGCAGCGTTATTAGGCAAGGCTTTCCATGCACTGATGAGATCTGTGCATAAACAGCTGGGTCGTAAAGAATTTGCTGGCCTAGAGTTGCACAGGCTCCTGTGCCGGTAAGCATTTCTAAATTCTTATCAGGAAAACCGGCAGCCGGGTTACTCTGCGTCATCTGGTTACACAATTCTTGGTATTCACCCCTCCAGATCAAATAATCTCCCCCAGACAGCAGCACAACATAATTGTTGCCAATCACTAGGGGTACAATTTAAGGCTGTAAAGGATTCAAAGATGGCCAGAGTAAAAGGAGCAGGAGTCCCATATGCCATAACTGCCTCCTTCAACTGTTTTATATCCTTAAAGTTAAGAGGGGAGTGTTCTCTCTGATTCTGGCCTTGAGGATTAGCTGTCTCTACAACTGGAAACATCACTCTGCCCTTTTGCATCTCAGGAGGGGCTGAAGGAAGACAGAGAGAACTGGAATGTTTGGGATTATAGGTAGGGGGTGTCGCTCAAGGGAGCATTTTTAAAACTTGTTTTTTAATTTGCGGACACCTTTTTTAAGTCGAGGCTTTTTGCCTTCCTCCATCTCATTCCCTGAAGTAGAGGGAGAAGACTCAGAGGAAGAAACACTAGAAGTTTGAATTGATCTAAGTTCCTGAGTTTCATACCCTGAAGAAGAGGGAGAGGACTCAGAAGGGGAAGCACTGGAAGTTTGAATTATTCTGACAGACTCCAGGTCTTGAGCCTCTGTGAAGGCATCCTTAGTCTTCCTGACCTGTTCCTTTATTACAGTATTACCACTAATAAGTGCACCCTTATGTGGGGACACCAGACCTTGAGCAGAGACCCACTTCCCCTTCGGCCTGGGAGTAGGCAGCTGTAAGACAATGTTTCCTAAAAACATGTTTACTAAAAACAATACAATGCCCGGGGCCATAAGTTCCTGGAAAAGGCCTGCCCAAGGAGACTGCCCTGACCTCAACCTTGTCCAAAGACTAACCGCCTCTTCTGACACGCCAAGATCAGTTTTTGGTGTCAGAGCAGAACCAGCCAGGGTAGAGGAGAGAGCAGAAGCTTCTCTGGAGGGAGAAGTTTTCTTGAACCTTTTTGGGGCCTGCTTAAAGTTTTCTTTACATCGTTGAACGAGTCTCTGTGTTGTCAATCCCCGACACCTTCCACAAGTTCTCGGACACAGGCCGCGCAGCTGACGCAACACCCTTAACAAGACGCCACAGAGAAAAGACAACAATTGGTATGGCATTTGGCCCTTCGTTATGTAAAGTTCTTTGTAGGTCCATTTTAACCTGGTTCCAATCAAGGGAATTAAGATCACCAGAGACCAAAAACCAAGGGCTGACTTTATGTATGGTTTTTAAGAAGTTTTTAGCTGTCTTATGTCCGATAATTGTGCCTTGGCATTCTACAATTGTATCAAATGGTCCTCCAAAACAGGGTAGGAACTAGCAGCACCCATACCTAATATGCTCACTCCTAACCTTAAGAAGAATGTTGGCTGGCTTTCTGTGGGGGTGGGCTCTCAGGAATTCCCTGACAATTTTGACACCAATGGGTCAAGTCAGGGCTGGAGCCTAACTCTAAACCACCCCTCTATGGGGGCTGACCCACCTTCTGGGGCCTAACCTTTTAAATCACCCTTCTATGGGGGCTGACCCACCATCTGGGGCCTAACTCAGTATCCTAAACTTGGTACCCCTATCCAAATACACCCTCCTACCTTGCTTGCCAGCCAGCATTCAGTTTTTCTTCTTTTCCAATCTCGGTGGGACCTCCATCTGTAGCAAGCTGCAGGTATGTTCACAGCTACAGTGCTACCATACTTCACAACGATCCAAGGCTAAGGGCTAAGGATGAAAATAAAGACAAAGACAGCGGCTCATTCTTGCAAGGAAAAATGGCATTTATTATCACAAGGGTGGAGCCTTATATACCAAAGGCAGGTATGGTGGAAAAACACCAAGGTCAGAAGCCTACCCTCCCAGGGCCCTCCAGCAAAGGGTGGGCCAAAAACAGGAATTAGCTTTTCGACAAAAACCAGGAACTTGCATGCAGGCCTTACTGGGAGGAGGGGATGAGAAATGTTTTGCCAAAAGCCTCTAGTAACAAGCAGTCAACAGACCCCCATGGCAGATTGTTGTTACTCATATTACAGAATTTGGCAAGTTAAAATGCATACGCATGGCAGTTGATAGGTATTCAGGTTTCTTGGTGGTCACTACACAAAGGGGAAAAGCCACCAAACATGAAATAAGTCATTGTTTACAAAATGTTTTGCTTACATAGTAGTTCCAAAAATGATAAAAACAGATAACAGGTCTAGATACTCAATGGAAAATTGATCAAAATGTAACTTCAAAAGATAAAAAAGCGAGTGGGGAGTAATGTCCTCAGTCTCCACAAGATGCAAAATCTTAAAATGTCGATGCCAGTGAGCAATCTGCTTCAGACAGATTCTGACATGATGAAACTTGAGTAGTTATTGCTCAGGTCAAATGGAGACGTTCATATGCCAGACAGTGGAGAAGACCCGATTCTGCCCTAATTTGGGGTCGAGAATGAAAGGAAACAGTTGGTTCGAGATTCTCAGTTTCTGAACAGGCCTGCTGCATCAGCCTCCCAGACGCATGAGTTTTCATCCTGGAGGCAACAAAGAACTGGATGGCTAGCAATCTTTCCTTGGCACACCTTGAAACACAAAATTCACTTTCCAGTTTTTCCCTTTGGGGAAAAAGGACCATTTCAAACAATTGAACAGTAGTATGGACCGTGAGGAGTGGCAAAATACCCTTTTCAGTATTTGAACAGGACATGGTCACTTAAAAAGCTGTTTGAGTGGTGAAATATCAACCTTGGTGGATGGTGTTCCTGGTATTATGCCTATGCCAGTGTATTTCTCTGGAGAAACACAACTTGCCCTAATGCAACAAAAAAGAGACTTTGGCATCACTGCTGGGGTGATTGTAGCTGTTGCTGTTGCTGCTTCAGCAGCCATTGTATCTGGGACTGCCATCTCACAGTCTGTAACTATAGTGAATAAACCAGCAGAGGAAGTAACAGAGGCTTTCAGCACTCAGAGATCCTAAATAACTTAGTACAGGTAGGAGTTTTAAGTATTGATCAACGAACATCCTTAAACCTGTTCACCTACCCTGGCACACATTTGTGTTACCCCTGGGAAAGTTTATACTCAATTGGCCAATCAAATTATTAGGATGAAGAGACCTGGGATCCTCTGTCCTCTGGAGAGCTCATCCTTAGGGGATCCCAGGTAGCAAGCCATTTAATCAAAGAATGGGCCAGGTCCCCATCTTTTCCATTTGGCTAAGGCGCTAGACAAGTCCAGGTTCGGTTTATCAAACTGTGGTTGAGCCTACAGAAAAATGAGGCAGCCAAGGGACTAAGGGGATGCCAACCACCCTAAGACAGGAGGGTCATGCAGCCCGGGTGATTTCTCCTTTGACTGGTAAGGTTGGCATTAACGTCCTAGCCACCTGAGACAGGCACTAATTTATGTAAAAAGAAGGGGGAGATGCTGGGCCCCAGCCCCCATAGGGTCTCTGAGTCTCTGCTCAGTCAACAGGTGCATCCTGTTTTCCACTCCAAGTGCATCCTGTTTTCTAGTCCTGGTTTACTGACCCGGGTTTGCCCTACTGACATTAACATCTAACATTAGGAAAACACGATCTCTTCCACCTGGGGCTTTTTTCCACTGTGCTATAAGCCTGTATATGTAAGGCCACTCCCTCTCTATTAAAGAGAAGAGACCTCTTAGCACAAATGACTGGCCCTCCTGTCTTTCAATTCAATCTCCACGCTTTCACCCAAATTTGATGACTTGATTTCTCCAGACTTGCTCTTGGTGCACGCAACACAGAGGCTGGTTCTAGGGCCTCCCCAGTGCAAATGAATGTATTTTCAAAAAATAAAATGTAAGAAATTTAAACTCTTCACTCGTTAGTTGAAAGTTATGTTTTTTATTTGATGGGCAATGATGCAAATAGAATACAAAAGTAATTGTGTTCTTTAAGTGTGGCAGGTAGGATAGAATTCAAGGGTAAAACTGTCACCCTTGCCAAATCCTCCCTTGGTGACTTGAAGACCTTTAGCCAACTGCAGTCTGGTACTTAAGGCCACATTTGGGTCAGGGAGGATGGGGTGTCCAAGGCTATGGGTTTGGGGGAACCTTTCTTAATACAGCCACCTGGGCCAGACGATGGGCAGAGGTTGGTGGTCCAGCCTTGAGTCATACAGAGAAGGGACTCTCCCTGCCTGAAGGACACCTAACTTTCTGCACCAGACAGCACAGTGGAGAAGCCTAGCCACTTCCACAGGATCATAGCATTGTGTCTAGAACCCCACGGTGGCTGGCTTCGCTCAGACCAGCAGGAGCTCATCCTCTGCCTTAAATACCCAGACTTCTGCTCAACCAGTGGCATTAGCAATACATCATCCTGATCCTCTGGGGCCAGGACTCTTGTGTGATGTCCATCTGGAGTCCAAGTAGGTCATGGGGACCACAGACTGTGTAGGAGGTGGCCTCGGTGAACCTTACAACTTCAGACACCAGTGAGGCATCTAGAGGCACTGAGGGTAGTGGATCTGGTGCTCTGAAACAATAGGAGAGGCCAGAAGTATGCTTGGGATTGGGATGGGAGCCTTGATGGGCAGTGGAGGAGCCGGTTCCCCATCCTGCTCTTGTATGCCCTGCCCTCAGGTTTTGACCTGTGCTGTTATCCAGGGCCTCTGAGGGAGCAGTAGATGCAGTGACCTGGGATCTGGTCTCAGGGATGCAAGCTGAGTTACTGGTTTGAGTAAGCAATACCCAAAGATGGAGACAGCCAATCTGAAGATGCACTGAACAACCGTGCTGGCAAAAGAAGCCCCCTGAGAACCTCCAGGAGTCATATATTGGCTCAAGATCTGGAGTAGAGAAGGCAGGTTCCTCAACACAGCGTTAGTTAGAGCTCTCTGTAGGGAAGTCTTCTACATGTAAGGTGGCACCCTGGGCAATAAGCTGCCCTTAAGAAGGAGGTTCCTGCTGCTGCACAATCACAGCCACCATCTAGGTGAAGGGGGCAAAGATGCTGTACTCCTGAGTGCAGATGGCATAGAGTTTGACGTGCAGTCCTGAGCAATGGCCAGCAACAGCCATTGTTGCCAGTGACTGCTGCTGTGATGACCTTTCAAGGCGGTGTGTAGGAGGACTCCCACTCATCAGTACATCAGTACAGTCTGGCTGTCCATCACACACCTATGTCTCATACACAGGCTTGTAATCCTGGCGTTGGAAGCTGCAGGCTAGTATGACAGCCACGCCTTTCATCTGCTCCATCAGCACAGAATATCCGGTTGGTGTAACAGTTGGCAGGCAGGTAGCAGGCAGGCTGTGGCACCAAGGTAGACAGCAGCTCCACATGGGAAATTCCCAAGTGGGCAGCCATGGCAACCCTGCTCATGTGTGCCATTGGCACAGTCCCACCAACTATTAGAGCACTGAACCTCACTATAGTAGCACTCACCTAGATTTTCACTATCCCCCCAGTGTAGCAAGCTGCCAGTGTGTTTGCAGCTACAGTGCTACCATACTTCACAACGATCCGAGGCTAAGGGCTAAGGATGAAAATAAAGACAAAGACAGCGGCTCATCCTTATAAGGAGAATGGCATTTATTATTACAAGAGTGGAGCCTTACATACCATGGTCAGAAGCCTAAGTTCCCAGGGCCCTTCCACAAAGGGGTGGGCCAAAAACATGAATTAGCATTTAGACAATAAACAGGAACTTGCATGCAGGCCTCACTGGGAGGAGGGGATGAGAAATGTTTTGCTAAAAGCCCCTAGTAACAAGCAGTCAACAGACCCCCATGGGGGAAGGGTGCAACAAATCCCCCTTTTATATATAATTTAAAAAATGAGCATCTGGCTTAGGTTGCCCGGGACGTTAACATCTAATTTACCCATCAATGAGAAGTCTGTCCAGGCCTCACAAACCCTCTGTCTTAGGTTGGTAGATGTCCCCCAGGACGTACCTGTCATTGATAACTCATTTGTCTTGCTGGCTCAACCAGGCCTGCACTGAGGGGTTGTCTGTTGACAAAGAAAGCATGATCTGCTTTGTAAGAAAATTTCACTGGGCTTGTGGCCTTTCCATATGGCAAACTAGGGCTAAAGACTGTGTTGCCCAGGGTCATAATCCCGAGGGCTAGTGACCCACTCCATTTCTCAAGTAATAGACCTGTCTGTTGCAGTCCTTTAAGAGGTGGGTCTCCCAAAAGGGAGGTACCCTGATCTCAGTTAGAATAGCCAATTAAGTCCATTTGTTAATTAAGATTTAAAGTGCCCAATTGTAATTAGTATAAATTTGGGAATTTAAGGTAGAGGCATCCTCCCCTGGGGGTTTATCTAGCATGCCTGCCGTGGCAACTGGCTAAGAGATAGGGAAGCCAAAAACTGCAGCTGCTGTGATGTCAAAGTCACTCCCGTGTCATGTGAGGATGAGTTAGTTCTCTCCTGAGTGTTCCACTGGAATAGGCATGACTCCTGCGACACGGACCACCAAGGCTGATCAACAGCTTCTCAAGCAGCATTTCTGGAGGAAATAATTAAACATTTCTCCTGAGGGAGTGTTATTGAATCCAAGTAGGAAAATCCATCCTGAGGGCTGCCTTTCCTAGGCTACGGTTGAGGCTGATTATCTGACACTGAAGACCTGCCAGCATCAGGACAGGCAGGTTCCTCATTAAAGCCTAATGAGTCTATAGGTGGCTGATGAGTATCAGCAGGAACAGAGCGCACACAACGCTCTGGAACCCAAATTGGGGACTCACCATCTTGTGGGAAAAAACAAACAGACCCCTGGGCCCTAACCAAAACTGGATCTGGTCCTTTCCAAAGACCCGAGGTTAGGTCTTTCCATTTAACTAGAGATTTTTGTTGTACAGCAGGCCGCCAATGACAATCTGCTGCGGAGTTGCCAGAAGCATCCATAATTTAAAAATTTAAGATATAGAGAATAAATTAAAGAGTAGAGTGAGGGGAACCAAGGTGGCCCCCAAGATCCCCTTTCTTTACTTTAGCTAAATAAGCTTTTAAAGTGTGATGAGCACGTTCCACAATAGCCTGTCCTTGGGGGTTGTAAGGAATTCCAGTTTTGGGGGAGATATCAAAATCTAGACAAAAGTGATTGAAACCTCTGCTGACATAGGCTGGGCCATTATTGGTCTTAATTCGTTTTGGAACCCACATGTAAGCAAAAGCCTGTAAACAGTGGCTCTTAACATCACCAGAGTGGGCAGAGGTGAATATCAGGTGGGAAAAAGTATCTACAGAAACATGAACAAATTGTAATTTACCAAAGGATGGCACATGTGTTACATCTATTTGCCAAATGTGGTTAGGCAAAGTCCTCGAGGATTGACCCCCAGGTGAGGTACAGGAAGAAATTCTACACAAAGAGGGCAATCCTTAACTATTTGAATAGCCTGTTCTTTGGTAATCCCAGTATGAAAGTGTAAAGACCCTGCACTAAGATGAAAGCGCTTGTGCAGGGATTGTGCTTTAGTGAGTCCTAGTAAAACCACACAAATTTGAGCATACCTCTCAGCCATGCAATTTCCTTCGCTGAGGGGCCCTGGCAAAGGGGTGTGGGCCCTAAGATGTCCCACAAATATAGGTTTGCTCCATTGCCATAGCAGACCTTGTACCTGTAATAAACTTTCTTGTATCTTAGAGATGGGAGCGACATAGGCAGCAGTCTCTAAGGGTTGGATAATATGAGCAACGTATTGACTATCAGTATAAATGTTTAATGCTTCCGTAGGGAAGAGTTGTAGAGCCAAGGCCAGGGCTGAGAGTTCAGCCATTTGGGCAGAAGTTGCAGGAATTCTGGCTGTCTTAATGATCGGATAAGACATGACTACAGCTGTACCTTTAGAAGAACCATCTGTGAAAGCTACTTGCCCCTTAGAAATAGGCCAAGGACCAAAGTCAAGTATGGTGGAAAAACACCTAGGTTAGAAGCCTATGTTCCCAGGGTCCTCCAGCAAAGGGGTGGGCCAAAAACAGGAATTAGCATTTAGACAATAAACAGGAACTTACATGCAGGCCTTACTGGGAGGAGGGGATGAGAAATGTTTTGCTAAAAGCTCCTAGTAACAAGCAGTCAGCAGACCCCCATGGGGGAAGGGTGCAACAGGGCTCAAGCTAAGGGCAGAGAATGGAGGGCACTGAAGACTGAGGTGTGGCCAATCTCATGTTGATCCTTCCAGGAGGGACAGGTCCTCTCTAGGTGCAGAGAATGCCCAGGGAGATGGAAGCAGGGGGATGTTGGTTGTTGGGGCCCAGAGCAGAGACCCCACTTACCTCAAGCACTGGGCAGTGGCTGGAGGAGGCTGAAGACTGAGGTATGGCCAGATTCAGGTGATCCTTCAGGGTGGAGCAGGACCTCTCTAGGTGCAGAAAAAGCCCAGGGAGAGGGTAGCAGGGGGATGTAGGGATTTGGGGCTCAGAGCAGGGCCCCCACTCACCTCAAGCATAGGGCAGGGTGATTTATAGGATCTAAGACTTTCTTTTGTCAAATGTATTTCCTCTATCTTCAATGCATGGGATTCTGTCTTCCATCTCTTGTATTCTGTTAGTTATGCTTGCATCTGTAGTTCCTGATTGTTTATTCAACTTTTTTATTTCTAGTATTTCCTGTTTGTGTTTTCCTGATTGTTTATTCAACTTTTCTATTTCCAGCATTACCTCAGTTTGTGTTTTTTTATTGTCTCCATTTCTCTTTTCAGGCCTTGAACTGTTTGAATTGTTTCCTTCATCTGTTTGGGATGATCAGATCTTGCTGGTGTAGAGTTCCAAGACTCTGGTGGTGTCATATAAGCTTTTCTGCTGTTGGATGTGTTCTTACATTGTCTTCTTCCCATCTCTTCTTCTAATGGGTATAGGGGGAGTCTCTCCCTCTCCTGGTATGTATGGCATCAAGGGTCTGTCCTCTCTTCTCCTCTTTCTCTCTCCCTCTCCCTCCCCCCACTCTCTCACTCTCTCCTGGATGGAGGATGGGCAAGACCGGAAGGGTGGCTGATGATGCTGGCTGCTTTCTTCTGCCTCCTAGCCCCTCTAAAATGGTTTCTTATTGAAATAAATTTATTTAAAAAATCCTTTCTTAAGATATCCTATTGTTTCCTTGGCACCTATATTGTCTGCAGGAGCTGATTTAAATATGCTAAGATTATTGTACATTTTGTATTTTCTCTGTCCCCACGTCATTAATAACAATGGTCTCAGTGTGAGTAAGACTTAATGAATTTTAACTTTACTTATTAAGTGAATATTTATTTACATTACTCATTATATATAAAGACATATTAGTGTTGGCAACAAAGAAACTTGAATTCTTGTATCCTACCTGTGTTTTTGAAGCATTTATATTGCAATTTAAAATGGTGATAATATATTTTACTGGTAGCTTGTTTATATATGAATCATAATTTAGAGAACTGAGAAATGGACATTTGTCCTAATACAATTTGTATTATAGCGCTTTCATATTGAATGACTCAGTAGAGGATTGAGATGCTAATGGTTTGACTGTTGTCGTGATACATTGTGTATGATCTAAGCTACTGTGAAGATCATACTGCAAAGCCAGCCACACTAGCTAGTTATAGAAGCCAGGCAGTGATGGCACACTCCTTTAATCCCAAGACTCAGGAGACAAAGGAAGATGGATCTCTGTGAGTTCAAGACCATCCTGGGCTACACAAGAGTGAATCAGAGTGAAACAGAGTTCATGTCTTTAATCCCAGCTCTAGAGAAAATATAAGGAGTTCAGTCCTGTTTCAGTAGCAGTCTGAGATTTGGTGAGGAACAGTGCCGTCTGTAGATGCAATCTCTGGTTCAGTGGATTGCCTCTTCTGTCCGAGCATTGTCTGAAGTGAGAACACTCTGGTGGCTTGCCTGCTTTGCTTCTGTGATCATGAGGTTGAACCCCAATATTTGTTTCTGGGGTTTTACTTTTGGTGTTACAGACTATTTCTAGATCCTTAAACCAGAGAAATTCTTTTCTTAAATTGATTTTATACATACGTTTTAAATGATGTATATAAATGTAATGTATGTAAGCCTTATATGTATATATCATGTATATATAATGTGTAATGTGTATGTGTGTATGTACTAAAGTGCTCACAAAGTCTAGAAGAAGGTGTCAGCTCTCCTGGAGCTGGAGTTATGTGAGATTGTGTATTGCCTGACCTGGGTGGTGGTAAATGACTTCCAGACCTCTACAAGAACAACAAGTACTCTTTCATTTTTACACTCTACTATTTTTTCTATTTTTATTGCGTATACCACACTCAGTTCCCCCTCCTTCCCCTTCACCTGACCCCCACCTCTGCCCTTCCTACCTCCAACCCACCCATTCCTATGAGGGATAATGCCTCCCTTGGGAAGTCAACAAAGTCGAGCGTATGACAGAGCCTACATCCAGGAACTGTTGGAAGCAGTGACCCACCACCAAGCACCAGGCTGAGCTCCATGTGTTCAGTTGAAGAGAGGGAAGATCCCAGAGAATAGGAGCTCATGAGCTCTGGACTGTAGCTGAGGAACCTGTATGGGACCTAACTAGGCCCTCTGAATGTGGGTGACAGTTATGTGGCTTGATCTGTTGGGAGGCCCCTGGCAGTGGGACAACAGGCGCTCTTAACTGCTTACCCATCTCTCCAGTCCCAATGCTTTTGAAATTTTTCTCAAGCAAAGCATTTTTCCATGAACAGATTTAGTCAAAATTCAACAGTTGTATGTAATAATAGAAGGAATTCTTATTTTGTATGGAGGCAAATGCACAAACACAGGTGCTGCCATGGTTTCTCAGAGAAGACATCATAATATATATCAGAAACCTGCATAGTAAGCTTGGAGATGCTTAGATGAGAGTAGCCAGATACCTCAAATCCAACTTCTTGAGATACTTTCTATGATAAGCTTTTTCAAATCAACCTCACACTATGGAATCGTATCGTCCTGGATCTTGATCTGTTGTCTTCATGACAACTTTCCAATGTTAAATCTTCCATTCATCCATGTAAGTGTATGTTGCATACTTACAGCTGGCACTAAAAAGGTGAAGGAGGATTACAAATTGAAGTGTGTGTGTGTTTATGTGTGTGCATATGTGTGTGTGCATGTTTGTGTATGTATGTGTGCGTGCATGTGTGTGTCTGCGCATGGGTTTGTTGGAGTAGGTGTGCCTGAATGTCTTTCTGGGTGTGTGGCTATGTACCTGACATTTATTATAGGGCAGGGTGTGCATTCTGGTAAACTAGCTGTGTATAGGAACTTTGGGTATAGGGGAAGCTGTGTCAAGTAGAACCTGACCCCTAACCCTGAGTAGACAGCTTTAACTATATGGAGTAGTAACAATGGACCCGACACAGAACACCCTTCCCTCCCCCCTCTGTATCTATCTATCTATCTATCTATCTATCTATCTATCTATCTATCTATCTATCTCATATCTCTGTCTCTTTTACTTCAGTCTCTATTTTTGTCATTGCCTTTATCTCTGTCTCTCTCATCTCTCGTTTTCTCTTTATGTGTGTGTATGTACATACTTTGCTGTAGGGAGATGAACACCTAGTAGGAGAAGGACATGTTTGTGTGTAAATAGGGCTTTGATTGTATTGTTGATGAGTCTGTGCATGGTTTCATACAAGTGTGTACCTGAGTCTGAGTGTGTGGCTGTGTACCTGGCATTTAGCTATAGGGAAGAGTGTATATGAATACTAGTAAACTAGCTGCAGGTTCTATACATCTCTTGTTCTTAGCTCTCATTCTTCAGATGTGAGTATATAACACCGAGGAACAGAAGGGAAGGAGCTTCCTAGCATGAATGGATATCTTGATGTATATGTGTAAGTTGTACTTTTATTGCGGGGGATGGGGTACTAACCAGGAGCTGAAACCTAAGTCTTATGTATCTGTGGGGTTTTGGATGTGTAGGAGGAACTATGTGATAGATCCTGTCAAAGCTATGTTTTTGTATGAGGCTTTGACTACAGGATAGGTGACATCTAGTAGTACCTGAAACTAGATTCCTGTACAAATTCAAGTCATACAGTGGTTGGTGGAAGGAGGTGTGGTGAGTTTGTACCTAGCAGACCACTGAGCATTTTGTCACTAGGGTGGGGGAATCCAGCAGTACTGATCAAGTACCCGTGTTTGTGTGTTGAACCTTGAGATTAGGGCAGGAGGTACCTATCATGGCCTGACACCTAGTCCTGTGTATGTGATCGGTTTAAGAGAGGAAATGCTGAACAGAACCTGAAACATAGGCCTGACTATGGGGCTTCAGCTATAATGGAGGTTATACAAAATACAACCCTACACTTATCCCTTTGTGTATGTGAATACATATATGTATGTATGTATGTATGTATGTATGTATGTATGCATGCCTAGTGTTCTACTGCAGGGGAAGTAGTATCTTGCAGGATCTGACACCTTGCCGTGTACATACATGACTTTGTGTGTGACTGAACATGGGTATATGTGGGGTTGTGCTATAGTGAAGTTTGTAACTTTAGCTGGTGCACAGTAGGATCTGACACACATACAAACAACCACAAACACACATGCACACAAAGCACACACACATGCACACATACATAAAACACATGCACACATTCACACAAAAACACAAACAGGGATAAGTTTTAGGTTACATTATTTGTCCCTTCCTTTATGGCTGAAGCCCCACACTCAGTCCTATGTTTCATGTACTGCTAGGCATCTCCTGTCTTAAACAGATCACTCAGGATACCTAAATAGAACCTGACACCAATCCATCTCTCTCTCGTGTGTGTGTGTGTGTGTGTGTGTGTGTGTAAATACTTATATAGCTGGTCTTGAGAACTAGCTTTATGTGTGGGATCTGTCTGTAGGAGAGGGGGTGAATACAAAGATACATAGATTTTTGTGTGTATGTGTGTGTTATGTGTGTGGGATATGTCTTTAGGAAAGGAGGTACCAAAAAAGGTTACTTGCATGATACTTGTGTGTGTGTATGTGTGTGTGTGTGTGTAATCACATAGCTTGTCTTGAGAGTTAGTCATGTGTGTGGGATTCGTCTGTAGGAACTGGGTGACTAAAAGGATACCTAGATGTGTATGTGTGGGGCATGTATACTTACATTGCTGGTCTTGACAGCTTGTTATGAGTGTGGGATATTTCAGTAGGAGAGGGGTGCCTAAAAGGATATTTAGATGTGTGTGTGTGTGTGTGTGTGTGTGTGTGTGTGTGTACTTATATAACTGGTCTTGATAGCTAGTTATGTGTGTGGCATTAGTCTGTAGGAGGGAAGGTGCCTAAAGGTATGAACCAAGGTGTGTGTGTGTGTGTGTGTGTGTGTGTGTGTCTGTGTGTGTGTTTATGGGCACTTTAGTTGTTAGGTAGGGATAACCTCACATTACCCATCACCCTCCAGACTGTAATGTGCCATTCTGGTTTAGTAATTGGGTCAATGTCCAACATGGCCACAACCTGATACCCAGCACATTGTGCATCATAGGAAGGGGTTCAGCAGAACCTGATGCCTGTCATTGTAGCTGTGTCTTCAGAAGAATAATGTCCAGCAATGGTAATTCCTCCCAAGTGTGCAAGGCCTGATGGGGGGATAAGGTTCCAGCACGGTGTGCTAGTTGTCCATTAACGTGCAGTAGGAGGTCAGACAGAACTGGACACCTAGAAGTGGATGAGTGGGCACAGGGTGGGGTCTGTCCAATGTGTGTGATGAATATCACTGAATCTCAGAGGGTAGCAGTGGAAGAAGGGGATGTCCAGCTGGGTCCCAATGTTAGCTTACGGGTGAACTGGTGTCCATCAAGGTGTGATAAGCATATTGTAGCAGGTTGGGCATGTGGAAAGTGATGTCTGGGAGTGTTAGACACTTATGAGTGTGAGTGAGGCAGTTAGGGTGTCAGAAGAGCCTGAGATCTAACAGTGCATGTTGGTGTGCCTATATCTCTGGTCAGCACCAGCCCACATATTGTGCAATCTGCCAAGCTTTGCAGGACATGGCCTAAGCCCCGTTTCCATCAAAAAGACCTGATAACTAGCTGTGAATATGGGCGGCATCAATGGTGTGTGTATCAGGGCCTCATTCCTACAAGTGTAGAAGTGGGCTGGGGATTATGTCCAGCATGCCCTCTTCTAAACTTGTAGTATAAGGCCCTATAACGCATACAATTGATGATAACTGAATTCATTTCTAGGCTTCAGGCCTGCTTGATATCCCCTCCCTGACTATTATAGGCTCACATACACTGACACGGCTTCCATCACACATGCAGTGCACGACCATACTAGGGAACAGAACTATGGGACCCATGAAACATCAGTGGGCACTGAGCGTCAATGAGGTGCAGTTTGTGTCCAGTGGGTCCTAAGAAGTGGCTCTGCAGGAGGAATGGTTGAGGGTGTTCTGATAGGATTTGATACAGATTATATGGAGGCCTTCATAGTTGGTGTCCTGTAAGGCCTGACATGGAGAAAATCACATGGGTCTGGTGGGGAGCTGATTCTAATATGACCCAATGCATCTGGGGAGGTGTAAGGAGATGCCACATCAACAGGAGACAATTACTAGCAAGGATGTTTGAGCATAGCAGATGAATGGGGTCACATCAGGTCTTGACTCCTGGTGTGAGGTGGTTGGGAAGGGGCATCCTGAACTGATATTTAATAATGTATGAAGACTTTGATACATGAGTGTGTGTGGATAAGGAAAAGTATCAGGTAAGGCCTGATTACAAATGTATGTGTGGTTTGTGGGCTGTCAGGCCCTGACATCTATAGTTTTGGGAAATGTGGAGTGTTCAGCACAGTCTGGGTGTGATGAATTCATTGCAGGAGAGCAGGAGGGTGATGTGTTCTGTGTGGTAGACATCTAGTAGTGTGTGTGGAACAGGCATGGGGAGTGTGCAACTCTAGGCTTTCTGGGCTCCAGGAGCAGCAGCATGGAGACTCCCCAGCTCCAGCAAGTCCTATGTATTTCCTATGCTCCATCTCCCTCTTATACTGGGCCGAGGTATTTGAAGCCAAAAGCAAAGCAGACAGAGCTGGAAGTGGCCCCCAGCTCTGGATAGTGATCACTCTGCTTCTGGTCCATATCTTCATGCAGTAATCTTGAGCTGCAAATGGGTGTAAAGGAGAGGAGAGCAGAGCCCATCAGCCTGTCTGCCTAGCATTCCCTTCACGCTGCCTAGCACTGAACCGCCATCTTGTTGTCTTCTGGGGTGTGACAGTGTCCAGGCTTCCTCTAGATGTCGTAGGTTGCAGTGGTCCTCCAGCCATTCTCCAGCTTCTGTCTTTTCTTGACTCAGGCATCAGAGCTCATCTGATCTCAATTCATCTTCTCTGTTGTTTCTGCTCTTCCTCCATATGAAGCAGAACTTTCATAGCTCTCTTCTGTAGCTCTTCCATGAACATTGCAGTGCTGGGATCTGGAGTCAGCTGTAATATTTGAGAGTCTTTTCTTTCTTCTAACAGGTTCCATGTTGTTTGCTTTTACATACTTTCCTGCCATCCTATAGGACAGACCATTTTCTCTGCCTTGACTTCCTGGGTGCTTATGACAAAAATCAGCTTACATGATCTAGGTGGGTTTGTTACTGGGATTTGGTTCCATGTGTCCAGTCTCTGTTCCTCCCCTGTCAAACTTTATGGGCATCTGAAGGTTTACATGATGTTATGGAACCAGAAGTGCAGAGTCTGCCGTCTCTTCTAGGATTGACCCAGTGGGTTGTTGGATTTGATGTTTGGGCATCAGATGGGCATCTTTCTGAGTCTGTCTGAAGAAAGATCTGTCACATTAACAATAGTGACTGCTGCTGAGAACAGGGGTCTGACAGCTTATATTCCTTTGGATTCCTCAGAAATCATAAGTGTCTAGAACACCAATCAGTATAAATTCTGTTAGAGTTCTCCTTAAATACTTCAGTAATTTGCTTCACCTGCTCACAGTCTCTATTCAACACCAGTGAGAAACAGCACAAGTAGATGACCTCAAGTGAGCCATGTCCATGTTACTGGTGGCCTGGCCAACAGGGTCCATGGACACTGTGCTTTTCATGCATTCCAGTCTAGTTGTCATGTAGAAATGCACACTGGCTTCACGATTCACTGCTGAGGCATGCTTTTATCTGTTCAGGCAGGTTTCCTGGGTCATCTGTGAGGAAAGACAGGCATAAGTAACCTTTTTGCACTCTCAAAATAGACACACCTCCACAGTGTGGTGGAGATTCCACACTAAAACATCCACTGCGAAACTTTAATCAAAAGGGATCCACCCGTTGTCCACACATCTTGACAAGAATTGGGCAGGGGCCTTCTGTGGTGGCATGCAGAAACTGAAGTCATTTCATTGCTCTCCACAGTATGTCCTGTGTGTGGAGCCCCTGGGGTCCTCAGGAGCTCAGGAAATTACCTGGTGGATTTTTATCACCATCATCTGCACTGAGTACTCAGATCCTCTGCTCAGGAATCCCCTGGAGATGTGGTTCAGGATGTGGCCAAGCACCTACAAGATAAGGAATATTATAGTGCCATGTAAAGGCTGGCTGATAGTTCCACTTTCCCCAAACAGAAGACCTGTGTTCTTGGCAGGTTTTCTTTTAGTGCAATTTGGGGACTAAAGATGCAGGTATAATGCCCATTATCTTCCAATGTGACCTTCCCTAGGCCAATATCATTAGGGTCTCCTTAGAGATGTCTGATTTCAGGGAATAATTTCTCATGACTGCCCTGGTGCTTTGCAGGAATCAGGGTGTAGGAGAAGAGGAGGAAAAGTATTTTCCCAGAAACACGTCTACACATAGGCGCTCTGCTTCTTGCTCCCCATCTCAAGTCCTCTGTCTACATTAGACAGGATACACACTTGGTGAAATTGAGCGTCCACAAAGATCCTGTCCCAAAGACCATTCAAATATAGGGAGAGAAAAGATGGCCAATAAGAGATCTGGGTTCATGTATGAGACTCCGTGTGACCCACCCATACCAAACTGGTCATCATGGCAGTGTCCATAGGCCAGTGGGTGTAATTTAAGTAGTGTCCCAACCAAACATATTATGTCCAAAAGAACATCTCAAAGACTCATTTCTGTGAGGAGGAACCCGTGGACCGCTTTGAGCTGGCGTTTATGAAGGTCCTGCTCTAAGTAGCTGGGACTGATTGCACTTGCTCCTGCTCTGTCCATCAGACATACAGTGAAAGAGGGAGGTGCTGGCAGTGGGGGGCCTCAGCTGTCTTCTGTTCTCTCAGAAGAAAAGGCTAAAGGCAGGAACATGCCTCTCATTACAGGGACACACAAAGTTCCCATCAGGCTCCAGGGAAATGTTAGTAAACAGAAATAAGCATCACATCTGTTCATAGTGAGATTTAACTTCTTAGTCCCCATCTTATGAAGCCAGTGATTTTCTTAGGTTGTCTGTCCTGGGTTAGACTGACCAGGCTACAGCACCCAGGTTTCCCTTTCCCCGGTGCTGACTTCAGGAAAGCACATCAGGAAAGAAACTAGCCTTAGTCATCACCAGGGATGTAGAGCAGCATCACCCACATGAGCAAGAAGCTCTGTAGCTCTGTGCTCGATTTCCTTGTAAGGCCGTGTCCACCCACATGTTTGTGGTTCCTCAGGCCAGTATAGAGTCAGGAACTGCTCAGTTTCAGAGTGACTGTCCTACCATACAGGGGTAAGGAGATGTTCACCCTTTCTACAAAAACTGTTCCTTTATAAAGGTTAGGGGATAGTGGGTCAGAGGGGAAAGAAGCTCTACTAGCCACAAGTTATGCCAAGATCCCTCTCAATGTATGGCTGTGTTGTCTCTCATGATTTTGCCCCTCTGTATCGTGAGCTCAATGACCATTTTCCTTGGAATTGAAAATGTCTGGCTTTGGCAGCCTAATGCTTATTTGTGTATAGACCAGTGTCAAGGGTAGACCAGATCACAGAAACATCTCTCATACAATAGGACTAGATAGGTAGTTTCAATATTGTCTTTAGCCACATGAGGCACACAGATGAGCCCTGGCATTCAGTCCCTTCTGAGTGGCTACTTTTCATTGCAGACAGCAGTGATCTGTCTCAAGTGTGTCTATGACATCACCAAAGACAACTTTCACAGGAGGACACCCAAACAGACAGCCTGGCCAAATGCCTCAACTCAATGGTCATAAGGTTCTGTCTATGTCTAACCTATGATGTGGTATCTAAATAAAAAGGATTCCCAAGACTGTGGACTAAGTCATGAGTCTACTGTGCTGCAAGACAGGCAAGCAATACCCACCTTCCAAAGTGGAGCAATATCCCAGCTTTCCATCCACAATGGAATCATTTACTTCCAGCTTGCTGTCACCTTCCTGTTAGGAGATAAATATGCTTCTGACAAAAGCCCCACAATCAGGGGCCCTTCACCAACAGCTAGACTGATCCAGCATCATGCCGTGGGACTGTGACTCCTGTGATTAGAGGGACAATGGGATGTAGGCAGGCTGCAAACACAACAGCAGGGAAAGCAGGAAGAGGGAAGAGAAGGGTCACCTCTCCCTCAGTGTGACAAAACATCTCCCTTCGACTTTCTCTTTGTATAGAAAGACAAAAGAGTATTGCTGTGGTATATCCATGAAGACTGTCCCTTTGGGACTTTAATCCACGGGCAGTTTGGAGGTGAATTTTGGCACAAGGCTCCACTCTGAGAAGAATGCTATGGAAGGCCATCCTTAGGACTTGGCCTTGTTACCCATAGTTTTCTATGGAGATTCCTGTGGTAGATGATGGCTTACCTCCTCCTTGCTGGACTTCTCTCCTGGGTTAGTGGACACACTGCCATCTGGACTTCCTGCAGGGCTCCCACTTCGGCTGTCTCAGTCACACCAGGAAAATTTCTACCCCATGTCTCAACCTTCATAGATACTTACCACTTCAGAAGATAATGATGTATGCAAGACACAGTCTTAAGAACTTTGAAATATATAGTTCAGGTTCTTGACTCTTATTTCATTCTGGGCCATCCACTTTCAAGTGGTTTCTCCCCTCACACTCTTCCATAGGCTTTGGAGTTTTATTACCCCAAACCTTTGATCCTCTCCTATCCTTTCCTATTTTAACTAATTTTTTCTGCCTCTACAACCACTGATTCTCATCCTCTGTTGTTTACCTTCAGCTAAACCATTTCATGCTAATGGTTATGGTAGTGCTATAGGGCTGTTCCTTTAGAAAAAAGATTTGCTATTTTTCATATTCATGGCTGTCATGTGATGGTTGCAGCGGACATTAGAAAACATATAGATTGAGAAACACAGGAGTGCATCTTGGGCACCCCATGCAGCTGCGTGTGTGCGACCACACCGCTCTCCACTTCCACTGGTACCACTTCCTCCTGAGAAACATGACTTCTCTTGCAGGCTGGCATGCAGCAGCATAGTCGTCTCAGACAATTTCCAATTCTCTTCTTAACCCTCTTCCAGCCTCAGGATAGACGGCTGGCAGAGCCTGCAGTTACATCTTCATGAGGGACATCTTCAAAGATGTTGTTGGATGTTGTCTGAGGGGATGATTTCTGGATTTCAGTTATGTCTTCAGGAGAGACATTGTCATATGTTTCATGAAGGGAAGATCTCTGGATTTCAGGTATGTCTTCAGGAGTGACAGCATCAAACCTGTTGGTGGATGTTTACTGAAGGGAAGATCTCTGGATTTCAGGTATGCCTTCAGTAAGGACATCATCAAACCTGTTCGTGGATGTTTCCTTAAGGAAAGACCTCTGGATTTCAGGTATGCCTTCAGGAGGGACATCATCAAAGGTGTTGTTAGATGATGCCTGAAGGGAAGATCTCTGGATTTCAGGAATGTCTGCAGGAGTGACATCATCAAAGCTGTTCTTGGATGTTTCCTGAAGGGAAGAAATCTGGATTTTAGGAATGCCTTCAGGAGTGACATCGTCAAAGCTGTTCTCGGATGTTGCCCTAAAAGGCTCTTTCTGGATGTCATATGTGCCAGTGGTATTCACAATGTGAGGTACCTTCCTGTAACTCCCTGAACTCTGAGTGCATGAGCTGTTGTTGGGGGTGTTCACTTCCTGGGATGTCTTGCAGGACAAGTATTTTGAAGAAGAAATGCTCTCAGAGGACAGGGATCTTGAGGATGACGAATAGCAAATCATGCTATCCACTCTCAAACATCTACTCTTGACAAAAGTAATCTTATGATGAGCCAATTTGGGGGCTGGGTGTGGACGTTTGTTTCCCTTCTGCTGCCAGCACAAGGTGGCAGGCATGCTCAGGCTTCTCGTGGTCTTCTTCCTTGATCCCTTCTCATCATGCACCCGGTGTTCCTCCAGAAAAGTGGGAAGAGCAAACTCACTCAGTCCCCTCTGAGAAGTAACGCCAGTGAGAGCGTCTGCTGCGGACATAGCAACAGAGTCCGGCAAAAACTTCTCAGCATATTTAGAGTGGTCACGGTGTGACTTGTGGTTTAAAATTAGGTATGCGGCCATTATGCTATTGAATTTTTTCTCACGTAGACAAGCACTAATGGCCTTTGGGTCATAGCCCATCCTCCACACAGCCACCAAAATGTTGGGATTTGGGTTGTTGCAGAGTGTCTCTAAGGATGGGGTGATTTTTCATATTTCTTCCTTTTCCTTGACCCACTGGTGCTGCCTAATGTCATATATCTTGGGCCTCTGCTCAGGCTTCACAGTGAACAACTGCTCAATGATGTCTGCTATGTTTTCTGAAAGTCTGTAAGGGAGGTGGTACTTGGGATCCTGCATCTCCTCCTCCATGTCTGAGTAGGTACTGCCTTTGAATGGAAAGCCTGCTGTCACCATTGCATATAAAACCACTCCCATGCTCCAGATGTCCACTGCCTTTGCGTCGTATTCTTTGTCAGAGAACATCTCTGGAGTACAATATCCAATGGTTCCCGGGGTGACACGGGTGGCCAGGCCAAAGTCGCACAGCTTGATGCTGCCTTTGTTATCAAGCAGCATGTTATCCAGCTTGATGTCTCTGTGTGCAATGTCATTCTTATGGCAGTAATGAACTACACACACTAGCTGTGTAAAAATGTGCTGGGCCTGCTCCTCCTGCAGAGAGTCCATCCTCTCAATGTGGCTCACCAGATCTCCACCAGCAGTATGTTCCAACACCATATAGGTGTAATCTTTGGTGTTGATGACATGGAACAGCTTGATAATATGTGGATGGTCCAACGTTTTCAAGATGTCAAGTTCAGTTTGAATGCTGAAGTCATTCCTTGTTCCATTTTGCAGGACCTTGATGGCAACTTGCTCCTCTGTTTGAAGGTGGCAGGCAAGCTTCACCTCAGCAAAGTTCCCTTTGCCAAGGGTCCTGAGGACGACATAGTGATCGGATAGTGTCTCCTTTTCAGAGGTGCTGGCCTTCAGGTCCAGCTGCATCGTCACCTTCTCACTGGTCTTGTTAGTGAGGTTCTTGGTAACATCCATGACAACACCAACTGAGAAAACCAGATTAAAAACAAAGAGAAGTAGGTCTTAGGGAAAGTCTATAGCTTTCAGTTTCTACTTGGAGAAGTGTGACAAATGCAAACTTACAATGAACCTGTGAGTCACACAAATAAAAATGAGAATAAACTTAACTCCATAAAGGATTTTGGAAAATGTACTGAAGATGAGAACTGAATCTAAGGAAATAGACAATAATGAACATTGCAAAAGCATAAAACATTGATTATTAAAAAGAGCAAACAAAACAGACACAACCTTACCAAAAGTGGTTATGTAGGAGAAAACACAGTTTAAATCTATAGCCAAATTTTGGTGGTGTTACAGCCAAAGTGGCTGGAATATAAAGAATCATTTGGAAGTTATTTCTTTTGGCAACTAACATGACCATTCTTTGGGATAAATTTTTCTTCACTACTAAGTTCTCAATAACCTAAACAATGGAAATCATAGAGTCATACACACTTGAAACACGTTCTTAATGAAAATATAGAGTACAAATAGTAACAGAGAATCAACATTTCTGAAGAAATAACTAAATCAGAGGGAATAGAAATAATCATGGTACACAGTTTACCAGATGCTCTCCTTTGCTGAGAGAAAGAAATGCAGTTTTTTAAGGAAAAGATTTCCATTATCAAATTCTAAGGTAATCCTTTAACAGCCATCAAATTTACCTATGTTTCCTGTTCCCAAATAGTGTATTTTACTCTGACATAATTTGGTGAATATGATGATCTCATATTTGTCTTTTAGTAATGCAGAAAACTATTCTGCATTAATTAATAGTCACTTGCCTTCATGAAAACTCAATTCATGAGACATTTCTCAGAAATCCATGATATCTATCACGTATTTAAACCATATGTGCATTTACAACTTATTTTGAATTTTTTATTCTTTCAATAGTTTTGATAAATTAGCACATAATTTTTCAATTTACATTTTAATTCTACTTCTTTGTTTTCAGATCTGATAATGTATCTATGAGGGAAGATATTACAGGTTTGATGTTTCCTGACTATATGATAAGTATGAATAATGATAATATTCCAGTGTTCTCTGTTCCCTATATAGTGATAAAATAAAAGGCAAAGAACCTGGACTCACTTAGTTGTCCTAATTTAGGCTGGATGCTCACATGAGTGGCACATTTTATTTCCAGAGTACTATAGATATCCCTGACTTTCCTTCTTTCTTCTTTCTTTCTTTCTTTCTTTCTTTCTTTCTTTCTTTCTTTCTTTCTTTCTTTCTTTCTTTCTTTCTATCTTTTCCTTCCTTCCTTCCTTCCTTTATATTTTCTTTTCACCAGAGGTATCTTTGTCTTTATAATGGTCATTTCTCTTTCTGACATTGTATTAGCTTTCTTTTATCGTTACAGAACATCACAAATTCAGCATTTTAAGAGACACCTCAGCCTCAATACACGGGGGAGGGCCTACGTTGTACCCCAAATGATATGATAGATTTTGATGATCCCCCATGGGAAGCCTCACACTCCTTTAGGAGTGGATGGGAGGATGGGATGGGGGTTGGTGGGGAGAATAGGAGGAAGAGAGGGAGTGGGAACTGGGGTTGGTATGTAAAATATGATTGCTTTTAATTTAAATAAAAATTAATTAAACAAAAAAGGCTTTCTAGGAGTCAATGATGTCAACACATTTCTCATTCAAATTGCTCGTTTCCCAGTATTTTTATCCTATTCTCATATATTATACCTTGGGCATATTTTTCCCTCTTTGCCCTCCCCAGACTCTCCCCCTGTCTTCCCCAGATTTACCCTCTCTACATATCCCCTCAGAAAAGGTCAGGCTTCT